>NW_024070207.1:10365272-10540602 GCF_014754425.2 Oryx dammah
GTGTGTGTGTGTGTGTGTGTGTGTGTGTGTGTGTGTGTGTGTGTGTGCACACTAAAAAGGTCAACCAAACAACTTCCAAACAGGTGTTCTTACTCTCCCGTAAAATTCTTTCATTGTAGCCAGGTGTTTGAGACCCTGGGTACCCAGCACCTAGAAGATTCCTGACCTCCCCCAGCTGTCATGCCATCTTGTAATTATATGCTAACTCTCCTGTGTTCTGAGCTTCCCTGGTGGCTCAGATGGTAAAGCATCTGTCTGCAAGGCAGGAGATCTGGGTTCAACCCCTGGGTTGGGAAGATCCCCCGGAGAAGAAAATGGCCACCTACTCCAGTACTCTTGCTTGGAAAAACCCATGGATGGAGGACCCTAGTAGGCTACAGTCCATGGGGCTACAAAAAGTCAGACTCAACTGAGTGACTTCACTTTCTCTTTCCCCTGTGTTCTGGGCCTGCTGTCAAAGTCAACTCTGAGTATCCTGCTGTGACTTTTGAAAACAGTGCAGTAAGTTCAGATTGATGGATTAAATGAAAATTCTCTGCCCAGTGCAAGAAGAATAAAGTTCTGCCCTGCCAAATCACTGCTCTAAGACTTATTTGCTGTCTAAATAAACAATATGCATTTGATGAGAACATGGTCTAGCTTGGGAAAACTATTGCTACCAGCTGTCCACAGGCCCTGAATCACATATTCAAAAAAATGTTTGAATATGTGATAATATTTATTCATATATATTCCTGACTCCTTCCTCTGACTTGTGGGCTTTAAATTCCTCTCAGAAACACATTCTATACACCTTACAAATTTCTAAATCCTACTGCCAACCCAGAAAATTCTCTAGGAATAGATTCTTCGTGAATCCAAGAACAGCTCAAAAACTTCTCTTGTCATATATATTAAAACAAGTCACACAGATAAGGGTTCTTATAGGTTTACAATGACATTTTCCCATTTACTTTTATCAGGTAAGCTAGATCCATTTCCTTGATGCCAAGTCACAAAGCAGATGTCGATTCAGATCCTAGCTGTTCCGCCTTCCACTCCTGCTCACAAGTTTCTGGTTTTCTCTTCTACCACACCTGTAACAGTAATCTCTGCCCAGTCAACACAGTTTTATGTAGTAACTTGAGCAAGTCTTTTCTTCTCTCTCCCCTGTTTTAAATCCAAGGACAGCTCAGATCATTGTGACTCATTGAAGATTCCCTTGATCTCTCAAGCCTGCAATGAACTCCCCAAACACTTATCAGCTATTGCATTTCAGTCATGCTCCATCCTGCTAATCCCTGACCTGTCAGTTGATTAAAATTTTAAGACCTAAATGTCCAAGTCAGAAAATATTTTAATATCCTCTCTGATCTTCCTTCTCAGTGGTAGAGCAGTCAAATGAGCATACAAGAAGATGCTAGAGTAGTCAAATGATAAACAGAGCTCTCTAACCCGGGTTCCAAAACACTATGAACTTCCTGATATTACATGCACAATTTTCAGTTTATGGATTACTTTCTGCAAAGTTTGTACAGCTGTCATTACCTTCTCAAAAAGATCTGTGATGACAAATAGTTAAGAACTATAGGGGGTTTTGTCTTGTGGCCTTATCAGAAAAGTCTTGGTCTGTGGTTCTGTCTTCAGCTGGAAGGATGTTGTGATCAGTAAACATACTTCCTCTCTGATTTCTCAGGGACTGTAAAGGAGGAAATGGCTATAAGTCTATTGATGACCTTAAAGAAAAGAACTCTGTACTCAGAGCCTAGAAGTAGTGTTATTATCATTAGTATTTACTTTTTCCTGGGGTGTTCATAATGCTGGACAATTGACAAAGTTATCTCTGTGTCCTCCCTCCATTCCTATCCTAACTCTATCATTTTTCCCACCTCCCCTTCTCCTCAATCTTGATTTGACTGATTTGCTCTAGCAGGATCTTCCCTGGATGCTGAAAAAGGTTAATGTTTTAAACAAATTAAAGAAAGCAGAAGCTTTGTTTACAGTGGCTTACTGCTCACTTACTGCTGCTTACTGCTTACATATTGTGGCTGGTCTTTAAGAAACTTGGTTAGGTAGAACTGTATAGCAAAACTTCTTTCCATTAACTCTTTCTTCCCTTTTGTGGCTACCACCATCCCACTGCACAACAGTAGTCTCTCCCCAAAACAGGTCTTTTCTTGCCCACCTCTGATTCTTGGTACGCTTTTTACATACGTCTGGAGAACTTCTGCCCATGTTTCTTAGTTGCACTTAGTGTTTTGGGTTACAACACAATGTCTTTTTCTAACAACATTCTTTATTTTTGGACTTTTGTAGTCCAAAATTTCAATAGACTATTTCAAAGTCTTACTACATTTATAGTTGGTTTTTTTTTCCCTTTATTGTGCTCTCACAGGCATCTTTCTTTTCACTGGCAAATGAAAAAACCAACACAGAGAAGGTTCTGAGAAGTTGCTTAAGCAGAGTTGGAAACTATCTCTGGTTGCCCCACCTGCCTCCAGATTACACTGGATCATATTGCTTCCCCTGAATAGGAAATATTAAGCACAGGGGTTCCAATAGTGATTGCTTATAAGTGACAGACTGGGATAGGCGACTTTTTAAGGTGTTGTCTGCTGAGGGAATCTTTGGTCATTTGGTCAAAGCCTGAAAGTTGAAAATTCACCAGACATCAAATTCTTCTTAGGAAATACCACTGAGTGTAGATTGATATTTATTAAACATCAATTGTTTTTGACTCATTACTTTTCTGACAACCCACAGACTTGCAGTGAGTGAACTCTAGCCTTCTCTATTCTATTGTCATCTTATTTTATATGATTTGATAGAGAATCTAAACCAGATTTGGTGGACTCAGTTTAAACTTTTAAACACTTCCAGTTTCAATCTAGGGTACAGCTAGATTTTAAAAGTTTATACACATGCCTGCAAGCTATTCTGTTGCCCCCCACTCACTTAATTCCATAATTATCTGTTACTGTCAACAGGAAAGTCAGGTATCTTTGCTTCCTTTCTTCTTAAATTTTCATGAACTTTTGAAAGAATACCCAACACACAGCATAAACATAAGCAATGACAGACTTGTTCTGAAGCCTAATGCTTCAACAAAATTTTGAGGGAAAAGACTAGAAAAGGGCTAGATTGGTGATTCTGGCAAGAAGTAGACTTACAGGTAATAATCTCACCTTGGATGTCAACTGACCCAAACCTTAAAGGTAAATCATGTCATCCAGTCCTGAACAAATTAGTGGACGTTTAGGAACTATTCATAGAACAATCTAGGGGAAAAGAGATGCTAGATTCAGAGGAGAACAATTCCCAGTCAAGAATAATACTCAGTTTTGTGTAGGCCTTCCTCTAAGGGCAATTATCCAGGAAAATCCACTTTTCACAATTGATAGAATTTAGTAGATTTTTTAAGAAGTTAAAAGATTTATTAATAGCACTCTTGTTTGTTTTTGTTTTTGTACCCACACATTTTCAGAAAAGCTCTACAAACCAAATATGGTTAGCAAAAAAGACTTGTTAAAATTCAGTCATTTGTTTCTTCTGACAATATGTTAGTATAAAGAGAAAAATCTAACTGCTGAATTTTTTTAAATATGATTTTTTAGTGGATACTATCTGAATCTAGTTTGAAAAAAAGACTATTACTTGAATTTTCTGAAACTTGTCATCTCATGGATTTATTTTTTTTCAGTAAACTTGGTGTGTTATATATATAACCACATGCAATTTTATTTTTATACCTTTTAAGACTTTCTACATAAGTAAATTCATAAGTCAGAAAAATAAAAATGTTGTTAGAAAATGCATTCTATTTTTTGGTTCAGAAAATACAATTATTAACACTTCTTTGGGCTTGATGAGAGGAAGAAAAGCTATAGATGAAGTACAACTTTGTCCTCCATGTTGCCAAAGCATACAGATAAAGGCATCTTATCTGTAGGAAAACACCAGAAAAGTATTATCTTGTGGACTCAGAGAGACAGCTCTGTTGTAATGGAAGCTACCACAAAAGTCTAGAGCTACTTCTTACCACTGGCCTAAAGTCAATAAGAAACCATGATGAGAGTCAACCAAGAAGGCAAATAAAAATCCAGGACCAGATGTCTCCACTGGTGAAGTCTACAAAGCATTGAAAGAAAATTAATATCAATCCTTCTCAAATTCTTCCAGAAAACAGAAAAGGAGGGAACACTTCAAAACTCATTTTATGAAGCCAGCATTACCCTAATAGAAAAGCCAGTGGAGGACATTACAAGACAATAAAATATACAGGTCAACATCCCTGATGAATATAAATGCAAACTGATTTCAACAATACATTAAAAGGATCATATATCACAATTAAGTAGAATTTATTCCAGGGGTACAAGGGTGGCTCAACAGCTACAAGTCAATAATTGTGATATACCATATTAATAAAATGAAGAGTAAAAATCATATGATTACCTCAATAGATAGAGAAAAAGCATTTGACAAAATTCAAGATCCATTTATGATTTTAAAAACTCTCTAAAAAGTGGGCATAGAGGGAACATATCTCAACATAATTAAGACCATATATGACAAACCCACAGCTAACATCATACTCAATGGTGAAAAATCAAAGCTTTTTCTCTAAGGCCAAGAATAAGACAAGGATGCCTATTCTTACCACTTTTATTCAACATACATGAGAAGTCTTAACCAGAGAAATTAGGCAAATAATAATAAAAATATTGATAAATAAATGGCACCCAAATCAGAAAGGAGGAACCAAAATTGTCACTATTTGCAAACATGTTATTATACATAGAAGATCCTAAAGATTCCACCAAAAAAACTAATAAACAAATTTAGTAAAGTTGCAGGGTTCAAAATCAACATATAAAAATTAGCTGCCCTTCTATACACTAACAATTAATGACCAGAAGAAAATAATTCCATTTACAATAGTATAAAAAAAGAAAAAAATACTTAAAATAATATAAACCAAGGAAGTGGGGGACCTATACACTGAAAACTTTGATGAAAAAAATTAAACAAGACACAAATAAGTGAAAAGACATCCTGTTTGTGGACTGAAAGAATTAATATTATTAAAATGCCTGTATCACCCAAAATAATTTAGAGATTCAATGAAATCCCTATCAAATTTCCTATGGCATTTTAAAAATAGAAATAGAATAAATAATCCTAAAATTTGTATGGAACTAGAAATAGTCAAAACAATTTTGAGAAAGAACAAAGCTAGAGGCATCACAATTCTTTATTTTGCACTACATTACAAAGCTATAGTAATAACAGTATGGTATTAGCATAAAGTAGGCACAGAGATCAATGCAACAATATAGAGAAACCCAGAAATAAATCTATGCTTCAGTTCAGTTCAGTTCAGTCGCTCAGTCGTGTCCGACTCTTTGCAACCCCATGAACTGCAGCACGCCAGGCCTCCCTGTCCATCACCAACTCCCAGAGTTTATCCAAACCCATGTCCATTGAGTCGGTGATACTATCCAACCATCTCATCTTCTGTCATCCCCTTCTCCTACTGCCCTCAATCTTTCCCAGCATCAGGGTCTTTTCAAATGAGTCAGCTCTTCATATCAGGTGGAAAAAGTATTGGAGTTTCAGCTTCAGCATCATTCCTTCCAATGAACACCCAGGACTGATCTCCTTTTGGATGGACTGGTTGGATCTCCTTGCAGTCCAAGGGACACTCAAGAGTCTTCTCCAACACCACAGTTCAAAAGCATCAATTCTTCTGCACTCAGCTTTCTTTACAGTCCAACTGGAAAAACCATAGCCTTGACTAGACAGAACTTCGTTGGCAAAGTAATGTCTCTGCTTTTGAATATGCTGTCTAGGTTGGTCATAACTTTCTTTCCAAGGAGTAAGTATCTTTTAATTTCATGGCTGGCTGCAATAACCATCTAAAATGATTTTGGAGCCCCAAAACATAAAGTTAGCCATTGTTTCCCCATCTATTTGCCATGAAGTGATGGGACTGGATGCCATGATCTTGGTTTTCTGAATGTTGAGCTTTAAGCTAACTTTTTCACTCTCTTCTTTCACTTTCTTCAAGAGGCTCTTTAGTTCTTCTTCACTTCATGCCATAAGAGTGGTGTCATCTGCATATCTGAGGTTATTGATATTTCTCCTGGCAATCTTGATTCCAGCTTGTGCTTCTTCTAGCCCAGCGTTTCTCATGATGTACTCTGCATAGAAGTTAAATAAGCAGGGTGACAATATACATCCTTGAAGTACTCCTTTTCCTATTTGGAACCAGTCTGTTGTTCCATGTCCAGTTCTGACCGTTGCTTCCTGACCTGCATACAGGTTTCTCAAGAGGCAGGTCAAGTGGTCTGGTATTCCTATCTCTTTCAGAATTTTCCACAGTTTATTGTGATCCACACAGACAAAGGCTTTGGCATAGTCAAAAAAGCAGAAAGAGATAATGTTTTTCTGAAACACTCTTGCTTTTTCATCCATGGACTTTTCCAGGCAATAGTACTGGAGTGGGTTACCATTTCCTTCTCCATGGGATCTTCCTGACCCAGGGATCAAACCAGGATCTCCTGCATTGCTGGCAGACGCTTTACTGTCTGAGCCACCAGTGATTAGCAAATCTATGCTTATATGCTCAATTAATTTTCAACAAAGGATCCAAGAATATCCAATGAGGAAAGAATAGTCTCTTCAATAAATGGTGCTGGATAATCTATAGAGCTCTATGCAAAAGAATCAAACTGGATCCTTATCTTATACCATATAAAAAAGTGAACTCAAAATTGATTAAGGACTTGAATGTTAGACCTGAAGTCATAAAATTAGAAAAAAAAACATAAGTGGTAAGCTCCTTAACTCTGGCCTTCACAAAAGGAAGAGCAACTAAAGCAAAGATAATCATGTAGGACTACATCAAATTAAAAGGCTTCTGCACAGCAAAGGAAACTATCAACAAAATGAAAAGGCAACTTATGAAATGGTAGAAAATACTTGAAAATAATACATCTGATGAGAGGTTAATACCCAAAATATTCAAGAAACAGTTCACACAATTCAATACCAGAAATAGCAAATAACTCAATTAAAAATGGGCAAAGGATCAGAATATACAGTTTTCTAAAGAAAATATACAAATGGCCATCAGGTACATGAAAAAGTGCTCAACAAATGCAAAGTCACAGACAAATACCTCCTCACATCTCTTAGGATTTATATTATCAAAAAGACACAAGATAATAAATTGTGGTAAGAATATGAAGAAAAGCAAAGCTTTGTGCACTATTGGCAGGAATGTAAACTGGTACAGCCACTATGAAAAACAGTATGGATGCTCTTTAAGAAATTAAATAGAGAACTACTATAGGATCCAACAGTTCTAATCCTGGGTATATATCCAAAGGAAATGAAATCATTGTCTTAGAGAGACGTACTTTCATGTTCATAGCAGCATTACTCACATTAGCCAAGGTATAGAAACAACCTGTTTGTAGACAGATGAATGGATAAAGAAAATATAATCAATATAATGTGTATACACACATATAAATATTATTCAGCTTTTAAAAAGGATATTCTGTCATTTGTGACTATGTAGTTGAATCTGGAATACATTATGCTAAAGTGAAAATAGCCAAACAGAGAAAGACAAATCCTACATGTTATCACTTATATGTGGAACCTAAGAAAAGTTGAAGTCACAGAAACAGAGAGGAAAAGTATGGTGGCTGGGGTAGAAGAAATGAGAGTTTGGTGAAAGGGGAAAACCTTTCAGATGTAAGATGTAATATAAAGACTGAGGATATAATGTATAATTAAATTTTGCTAAGAGAGTAGAACTTAAATTTTTTAACAAAAAAAGGTAAATATGTGAGGTGACAGGTATATTAATTAAATGATGAGGAGAATTCTCTTATAATGTATATGCATATCAAATTATCACATTGTATACTTTAAATGTCTTATGATTGCATCTATCAATTATACCTCAAAATTTTTGTTTAATATCACATGCAAAACAAAAAACCCAAAAAACAGGAAAGAAAAGAAACCACAGAGAAGAGGTGAAACTCCCTTGAACAGCTACAATATCTACCTAGAGTGCTGTTCGATTGGAGTAAACTTAATTATCCATGAAAACAAAAGCTGCTTGTGACAATTTTCCCCTAAGAAATGCTATATGGTTGCACTGAAATTAGGAAGCAAATCTTTAGAATTAAAACCTTCAAGTATTTGCATTACATATATTATTTTAAACTTGGTTTCAATCAAATTTCCTGTTCCTCTGTTAGCTGTTAGAGCCAACCACCTGAAAAAGGACTTGTATACATGTGGTATACAGTATATTATTGTATATAAATATACAAGAGTTCAATTTAAGAAACAAAATCTATTCTTTGTAAAGCATTCCATATTAACAGTCTCACCCATTTGGATGTTTATTTCAAGATGGTTGATGCAAAGAAGAGATAGCCTTTTGCTAAATGCTGTGCTAAGCAGAAGATGCTAAGATAATTCTCAAAGGTAAAGTTGAAACATTTCTTTTTCTTGTTAGTTTACCTCGTTACTAATGAGGCAAGTTCATGTATCCAATTGTTAAAAGGCCAATCAACTTCTCTCTAGTTCATCTCTACAATCATTGTCTCAGTTTGTAATTTTGATTTTGACCAATGAAATACTGGCTATTTATTTTGGAAGGAACGTTTGTGGTTAAGTGGGTAGACGGTTCAGGAAAAATTCTTCCTTGTGGCTAGAAAAACAACTCAAAACATAACACCCTAGTGAGGTTAGGTGCATAGAGCTTGTTTTGTGCAAACAGGAGAACACAAAATAGCCTATTGAGAAGAATTTTTCTAGAAAGTTTCTTTCACCTTTCAAGAAGCAGGGCGGAAAAATACTTGCTACAGAAATGAAATGAGTAAAAAGAGACATCATTTATACTCATGATATGATGTCTTTGTCGACCTGGAGCTACAAAGCTAGTGCACTGGAAAATAGTTATCTCAAAATGCCCAAAGATCTTTTCTAAAATCCTTAAGAGCTAGTTAAAATAGAACCAGTGAAAAATATGAAAATGCTTATAAGGAATGATCTCTATGATTGGCATGCCTTATAAAGCTCAATCAGATCTGGATTTGCATCTATTCTCTATGTACATGTGAGTGGTCAACTTCAGTACTGTATCTTGCCAGTGTGGTTGAGGGAACAAACAGCATTATTTATTTATTAAAGTATAGTTGATTTACAATATTGTGTTAGCTTCAGGTAGACAGCAAAGTGATTCAGAAACTTCATTCTTTATGTCTTATCAAAGGTAGTCTACAAAGTGTCCTCTCTAGATGGTGTTGGTGCCTTCTATATGGTGTTGGTAACACAGTGCAGTCTAAGGTAAGGTGTATTTGTTATCTACTGTTGCTGTAACAAGTTATCATAAATTTGATGGCATTAAATCACAAAAATTATTAATTTTAGCTTCATTGAAGTATGATATACAAAAATGCTCATATTTAATGTATACATCCTATTGAGTTTGGACATATGCACACACTCTTGGTACTATCACCATAAAAGATACTAAACATATCTATCACCTCCAAAAATTTCCTATGCTCTTTTGTATTTTGTTTGTTGTGGCAAGAATAATTAACGTAAGACCTCTCCTCTTAACGGATTTTAAAATTAATAATATTGTGTTGTTAACTACAGGTACTTTGTTATATAGTGAGCTAATCTCTAGAATTTATTCATGTCACATAACAGAAATTTTATACCCATTGAGCAACAATTCCCTAATTTCTCCTTTCCTCATCCCCTGGCAAGCAACCACTATTTTATTCTCTGCTTCGATGAGTTTGACTGGTTTAGATCTCAAACATAAGTAAATCTGTGTACACTATTTTTCATTATATGATTGGCTTACTTTACTTAGCGTTGTCTTCTAAGTTCATCCATGTGGTTGCAAATGGCAGGGTTTTCTTCTTTTTAAATAATGAATAATATTCTATTGTATGTATTTCCACATTTTTAAATCTATTCATCTGTCAATGGACATTTGGCTTATTTACATATCTTGGGTATCATGCAATGAGCATAGGGGTGTAGCTATCTGAGATCATGATTATAATTATTTTGAATATACACTCAGAAGTAGGGTGACTGGATCATATGGTAGTTCTATTATTTACTTTCTGAGGAACATCCATATTGTTTACCATAGTGGTCATATCAGTCTATATTCCCACTGACAGTGTACAAGAGTCCAAAATTTCCACAGCCTTACCAATACTTGCTGTTATCTTTTGAGTTTTTAAAAATACAATAGCCATTCCAACATGTGTGAGATGATATCTCATTGTCATTTTGATCTGCATTTCCCTAATAAATAGTGAAGTTGAATGTGTTTTCACATACTGGTGGCCATTTGTATGTCTTGCTTAGAGAAATGTCTGTTCCAGTCCTTGAGTGAATTTTAAAATCAGGAGTATTTTTGTGGCTTGTTTTGTTTTTGCTATTTCAGTTCAGTTCAGTCGCTCAATTGTGTCTGACTCTTTGCAACCCCATGGACTGCAGCATGCCAGGCCTCCCTGTCCATCACCAACTCCAGGAGTTTACTCAAACTCATGTCCATTGAGTCAGTGATGCCATCCAACCATCTCATCCTCTGTTGTCCCTTTCTCCTCCCACTTTCTATCTTTCCCAGCATCAGGGTCTTTTCCAATAAGTCAGTTCTTTGCATCAGGTGGCCAAAGTATTGGAGTTTCAGCTTCAGCATCAGTCCTTCCAATGAATATTCAGGACTGATTTCCTTTAGGATGGACTGGTTGGATCTCCTTGCAGTCCAAGGGACTCTCAAGAGTCTTCTCCAACACCACAGTTCAAAAGCATCAATTCTTCGGTTCTCAGCTTTCTTTATAGTCCAACTCTCATATCCATACATGACTACTGGAAAAACCATAGCCTTGACTAGATGGACCTTTGTTGGCAAAGTAATGTCTCTGCTTTTTAATATGCTATCTAGGTTGGTCATAACTTTCCTTCCAAGAAGTAAGCATTTTTTAATTTCATTGTTACAATCACCATCTACAGTGATTTTGGAGCCCAAGAAAAATAAAGTCTGACACTTTTTCCACTGTTTCCCCATATTTTGCCATGAAGTGATTGGACCAGATGCCATAATCTTAGTTTTATGAATGTTGAGTTTTAAGCCAACTTTTTCAGTCTCTTCTTTCACTTTCATTGAGAGGCTCTTTAGTTACTCTTCACTTTCTCCCATAAGGGTGGTGTCATCTGCATATCTAAGGTCAGTTGTAGGTAATTCTTAAATATTTTAGATATTAACTTGTTATCTTTAGATACATGGTTTGCAAATTCCTACATGGGTCTCATTTGGGCTAAAATCAACGTGTTGGCAGGGCTGCATTCTTGTCTTGATACTATGGGAGACAATCTGTTTCCTTGCCTTTTCTAGCTGCTAGCACCTATCATGTTCCTTGGCTAGTGGCCTCTTTTCTCCATTTTCAAAGCCAACAATACTGAGTTGAGCCCATCTCACATTACATCACATCACTCTGACCTATACTGCCTCCTTCCACTTGTTAGAACTGTTATATTAAGTCCATCCAGTTAATATGGGATAATTCTAGCTACAATATTAATTTTCCTTTGTTATATAAAATAACAAGCTCAAATGTTTAAGGGACTGGAATTGGGTATCTTTTGAGGGAGCATTTTTATTCTATCTACCACATAGATTAAAGTTCAGTGCTATTGAACAGATTCCATTTGGTTTTCATACAAAACTCTATTTGGTTTTCATACAAAAATCTATTAATAGATTTTGCTAAGGTGTGTTTATTGGGATGTTTGGGGTGCAATGTGCACACATACACCAATGCATGCACCACACTCACACAAATATACACAAAACATACACATTCCACAGTAATTATTCCATAATGAAATAGGTTAATGAAATGGTGCGTGTATGCTAAGTCACTTCAGTTGTGTCTGAATCTTTGTGATCCCAAAGTGTAGATTAACCGAAATTCAATATTTATTACATGATATTGCAGAGATTTTGATGGACTAATTAATATTGACTATATAATTCCAGTTCCACAATGGGGAGAGGATATAAGACCTTTCTCAAAATTAAATGATTATAAAACTCTTGTTTGTGAGTATATTATGCTGACACTCCCCAATGGTTTTTGACATCTGGTTCCAGTTGCTTATAGAGACTGGAACTAAGGTCCCCTGGATAACAGTCCAATTGGTCTATTCTGTGGCTATAAACTACACTTACTAATTGATCTACCCTTTGAAATTTTTATTCATTGGTTTTCATTGGTTACTGTCTCACTGCTCACTGTCAGTAGAACTTGGAGGCATTAACACACACAAATATATATATGCTTATATCTCTTTATGAAATCAAGCATGATTTATGTATTATTAAACATGTTAGTTCTTGAGAAAATTCTGTTATTTTTATTAGCTGGAGGCTACAAAAGAGGCCCATATTTTATAAAGGCCAATCATCTTCTCTCCAATTTATGCCAACAGTCATTGTCCTAGTCTATAATCCTCATGTTGGCCAATGAAAAGCTGGGTTTTTTTGTCATGAGTCCCCCAAACATTTTCCATGGTTGGCTCATCATTTCCTTCACTTTCAGCCTAAAAGTCATTTCTTCAGTGAGGTCTTTTTTTGATGACTCCATGTGAAGCAGCCTCTCCCAGTTGGTTTATATCATATTATCTTGTTCTTTAACTTCATAGAAATATAAGAATTTGTGTACAACTTTATATATATATATATATATATATATATATATAAAACTTACTTAATAATTGTCTCTTTCCCTCAATGAAAATATAAGCTCCACTAGGGTAGGGATTTTGTTGGTCTTGGTTACTGCTATATCTCTAATGCCTAGAATTATGCCTGACACAAGTCAAGTAATCAATAAAAATATGATGATTGAATAACTGAATCCCTATTATATGTATTAGGAAGAAGAAGCTGGTTAATAAGGCAAAATTATTTGCCTAATATCACCAAGCCTCTTTGTGACACAGCTAGGACCATATCCCATGTCTGCTAATGCTTAGAGAAGTGTTTTTTGCTTTATAGAATATGATTTGCTAATTACTGATTTACTAATTAGTGTAGATTCACTGTGATTTAGTTGGTAGTTACTAGTCAATATTTTCTCACATTGCTTTGAGAATGATTCTGTAAGCACTGGTTCTTAATTTATGAATAAATCTCCCAGGGTTGGACACAGGTAGACAGGAATGAGAAAGCTCACATTTCTTCCTTTTTAAAAGTCATCAGTAAAGAAATGCCTTCCTTTTTTTTTTTTCTTTTCTGCCAGCTCCTGAGGGAACTCCTGTGAGTGGCTTTACAGCAATTGTTTCTAATTTCTAGAACCTAAGAACTACTGAAGAATTTTTTTTTTCTTTCAGAGCTGGCAAACATTAGCTACTGGAAGTAAACCTTATGATATGCATGTAGTAATGTGAAATACAAACACAGGTTTGCATTAATTTTGATGAAAGAGAAAGGGTTGGATGATTAAAGCAAATTGATGTGAATAATGTAGCCCTATGTCTATCGCTTACAAAAGCCATTAGCTTTGGTTACTGTTGCAGAAATCAGTTTTTATGCTTATCGTGGCAATATGATCTCTGAAAAGTATCCTAATGTTGAGGATAGCCCTGGATATTTAGCAGAATCTAATCGTGGCCCTAGTACTGCCAAGGTTACTGTATGGGGTCTTGAAGAAATAAAAAAATAACCCTCGTTTGTGCATAGTGAGTCTCTGAGTCTCTTCTTTCCTTGGGACAAAATGATGAAACTTTGCTTGGTAGAGGGTCAGTGGCTGTGTCAGGCAGTAGCACACTGCAATAGGACAGAGGTTTTGTTTTTTTTTTTTTTGTTTTTTTTTTTTTTGTTTTAGAAAACAAACAAACAAACAAACAAAAAACAAACTGCTCTTCAGTGCATAGGGGAATCTATGACAGTGGCTGAGCCCCAGTGGGATTTGGACCTCATCAGGAATCTCCTTCACTAAAGCTGCTTCCCCCTAATATGCTTTCATATTGAAATTCAATTTTAACTTGTGTTTTCTATAAATGGTCCCACTACTAAAAGGGAAATTCAACTGAAATAGATAATTTTTACCTTTTGGTAAAAACTGGTAAAGTCCAAACATTGCCAATTTGATTTGATACCCCATGCTTCTCTTAAGTATGTGGTAAATGTTCAATATCAATATTAAAGTAAATTAAAATTAAATTTTTAATAAAAACACTAGAAAATTCAGATAATTAGAGATTTAAAGGAAGGTTTGGGCTTAACAGGTGGTGCTAGTGGTAAAGAAACCACCCACCAATGCAAGAGACATAAGAGACATGGGTTTGATCCCTGGATTGAAGAGATCCCTTGGAGGAAGCATGGCAACCCATTCCAGTATTCTTGCCTGGAGAATTCCGTGGACAAAGGAGCCTAGCAGGCTAAAGTCCACAGGGTCACAAAGAGTCGGACATAACTGAAGTGACTTAGCACATATACAACACACAAGGAAGTTTTAAGACTAGGGTTGATAAGTGTAGCACTATCAAAACCATTTGTGATATGGATTTAAAGACTTTCCATATACAGTAAAATCCTTTTCAAAATGAACTCAAATATTACTACAACTTTAGTTGTTATATTATTCATTTCTATCATCCACGCCATCCATCATCATGTGTAGTCTTTTAAATTATATCTTCCCATTGTATGTGTATGGAGGGGAGAGAGGAAATGAGGGAGAGTAATAGAATAGACTTATCCTGATTTTAATCCTTGCTGTGAAAAATAGTCTCATGATACATTATTTTGACCTTCTCAGTATTATATATTTTGATTTGATGACCATTTCACCTTTTTTCCACAGTTCACTGAGGCTGTAAATAAGAGATGTACAATGCCATGCCCTGAAAATTATACATTGTTGGAAAGGTCAAAATATTAGAGGCGAATGTTGCTATTTGTAATTTACAGGATATATGAGGCATTCAAATCAAATAACTCATTCTCTTGACAGACAGAGTAAGAACAACATAAAATGGTACAACATGAATCCATTTGGAAAACAGGCAAAAGATATAAAACATAGCCAGAGTCCAGTTTCTTTCTTGGTTTCCTAAGATGATACTCCATTTACTAAATTCTTCCACAGGCACTTAGAAACCCATGAGGATCTCTGGAAAACATGTTATATTTCCTTCCAATGTTAGGTTGAAAAATGTTAAATGAAGGAAAATTCCAGAGTAGGTCACATTTTGTTATACAAAGAGATAGCAGGAATATAGTTTAAAAGCACTTGAGATAGCTGACTTGAGATAACTGTACCTCAGATACCATATTCTATTTAGCTGTATGGCCTTATAATGTCACTTTTCTTCCTGGGCTTGAGTTTCCTCACATGAAAAACAATGTGATTAGACAAGAAGTTCTCTCAGGATCCCACTAGTGCTAATATTCTGACTTCTCATTTGATCTTGTGATTTATAATCCAAATCTTCTCTCGGACATTTCCATGGCAGTAGATCATTTCCAAAGATTGTCACCAACAATCACGTGCATGTAGTATCTCTTTTTGAGAGGTGGAATCAATTTCCCTTCCCCTTGAATTTGGGCTTCTGTTGTACCATGCTTTGTCCAATAGAAGTGAAGATGATGCCCATTTCAAGCCTAGTTTTTAAGAGGCCTCATATCTTCTGCTTGTCTAAGAAGTTTGGATTAACAAGGTGAATGATAAAATATCATGTGTAAAGAAAGACATTACATAAGGGAGAAATGAGGTGCTTTTGACAAAAGTCAGTACCAAGTCTCCAAAACTGTGGAACAGGCCATGATGGGTATTTTAGGGTCAGGCAAGGTTTCAGCTGAGTGCAACTACATGAATGACTACAGTAAAAATGTGCGGCAGAAGACCCACCCAGCTGCCTATAACACCATAAAAAGTAATTGTTTTTAAGCCACTAAATTTTGGGGGGTGTTTGTTATAGAGTAATCTATAACTGAAATGCCTACTTTAGTAAATTACATCTACTCACTCAACTGTTCATAGTCAGAAACTTGGGAGACTTTCATTACATAACCCTCTTTCTCACCACCCCATATCCAATCCACTGTCAAGACCATTAAATTGCAAGCTTCTTGAAGACAGAAATCACGTCTCTCTTGCTCACTCCTGCATCTCCAGCAATTAACACAGTGTCTGAGACAAAGTAGGTTAATTTAAGGGAAGGGCTGTTGATCTTACCTCCATCAATAAATTCACCTTTACCTTTTACCTAAAACACTACTTCAAAGTTTTAACTAGGGTTTGTATTAAAAGAAGCTGGATAAATGGTATATAAGGACTCTGCTAATTTTGCAACATTTCTAAAAATAAAACATTAAATATAGATGTATGTATATGAATTGTGTTATGAGACTATTTTTATAATATTATATAAGCTTCATATATACAATAGTATGGGCTTCTGTATATATAAGTTTCATATACATAATAGAGGATGAGATGGTTGGATGGCATCACCGACTTGATGGACATGAGTTTGAGCAAGCTCTGGGAGTTGATGATGGACAGGGAAGCCTGGTGTGCTACAGTCCATGGGGTTGCAGAGTCGGACACAACTGAACAACTGAACTGAACTGAACTGATGGGCTTCTAAGTGGCACAGTGATAAAGAACCCATCTGCCAATGCAGGAGATACAAGAGATCTTGGGTTTTATCCCTGGGTGGGAAAGATCCCCTAGAGTAAGAAATGGTAATCGGCTCCAGTATTCTTACCTGGAAAATTCCATGGACAGAGGAACCTGGCAGGCTACAGTCCATGGGGTCACAGAGTCAGATACGAATGAGTCACTGAGTGCACACACATATACAATATTGTATTTTGACTTCTGTATATAAGACTTCTTTGATTAGAACCCTCCTATGAGGTTCCACACAATGTGACAAATTCTTACTTCTCTGATGTCAGTTCACACCATGCCTACTTCTGTTGCCAAAGATTACAATGTTCAAGCTACATCAGATTTAAGTCTCTCAATATTTAAGTCTCTCAAATATTTCCAACCTTTCCCCTCTGTGGGACCTTCACATATGCAATTCCCTTTGCATGAAACACATGGTCCTCAATTTTCACATGGTGCTTCCTTTTCACCCAATAAGTCTCAGCTCCTAAACTTTCTGAAACCATGCAGCCCTACACATACACAATCTCACTCATAGATTCTCTCATAGAACTCTTCTTCCCATTCATAACACTTAATCACAATAAGTAACTTTACATTCACATAAAATAGTAGGTTAACCTCTGTCTCCTCTGTTAGTTAATAATCACCATGAAAAAAAATAAACCTTATCTGTCTTATACTCACAGTGTCTAAGAATAGTGCATGAACTTCATTAGTATTCAATAGGTCTTCACTGAATGAGTTAAATCTAATGGAGCCTGACTTAAATTACCTATTTGTAATGAGTACTAATCAAATCTACGCAAATTAGAATTCATTGGCAAAGGTCAGGTTTTTGGCCATGAAAAAGTACCTTCAGATGAGAAAGGAGGATGGTGAGAGGTTACTTTATGGCTCTAGACAGAACAAAAACCAAACCATCCCACATGACTAGACCAGCACTATAAGGACCTAGGGATCACAAGAGTGAATGCTGCATCTTTGTTTACTAGGTCATAGTAATACTACATCTATTTATTCATCACATTTTTGATCATCTATTGTGCGAATCGCCTATTGTCCACACTGACTACACATATGACAATTACGCTGCCTTGTACTAGGTGCTAGGAGGAAGATGCAGGTTGCATCATGTTTAGACTGAACAAAATTCCAGTGATATACTGTAATATGCAAACCCCACTCCTACACAACAATCATATAGAAATTCACTTTATAATTATCTAATCTACTTACAGGAAAACAATAGAGGTGTGTCACTTGTTTGGGTCCATTTTTCAAGCTACCATTTTTCTCTGCCATTCTGGGACTAAGATAAGAAAGGAACATAACCCTGAAACTGCACTTGCTTACTCTACCAATTCTGTCATGGACATATACCCTTAGGCTAAATTGGCCAGATTTTGCTCTCCTCAGTGCTGTTATAATGAAAGACTTTCATTCATTTTTTTCTGATCTGTAAACTGATATTGCTCCGTAAATACAAACTCAATAAACACATCAAGATGTCTGAAATTTCCCAATGATGAGGAAATATTTCTGTCAAGGGAGACAGTTAAAATGAGTAAGCCCTTATGCCCCTAGACAGGGAGGAAAAAACAATAATTGAAATAAGGCCCAATTTTGAAAGGGGCTTCATATATATCCAAGTATATCCTCTCATGGACTTGGTAAGCTAGACTTGTAGATTCAGCACTGAAGCCACAACCTATTTTTAGATATGACTTCCTTTTTAAGATCTGCACAAGACCTGTCAATGTGCTTGTCTAATAGTATATCTTTCCAGAAGTCTCCAATGATATGAAACTGAAATGGCCAGACTTCTAAATGATCAGATTTTTCTTCTCTTATCTAAATGTTCACTGTCATATAAATATCAGTGTAAGTAGCTGTGATGTTATGGATTGAACTGTATCTCCTCAAAGCTATGTATTTAAACCTTAGTACTTGTGAATGTTACCTTACTGGGAAATAGTGACTTTGCTGAGTTGAGATAAGGTTATACTGGAATTTGGTGAGACCTATAACCCAATCACCAGTACCCTTATAAAAAGAGGGAAAATTAGACAGAAAGAGACACATACAGGGGAAAAAACAGCAAGTGGTAACAGATTGGAGTTACACATCCACAATGCAAGGAACACCCAGCCTTACTGGCAGTTGCAGAAGCTAGAGAGAGATGAACCAGATCTTTCTCACGGCCTCAAAGGGAAGCAATACTGCTGACACCTTGATTTCAGATTTCTAGCCTCCAAAACTCTGAAACAACACATTTCTGCTGTTTTAAGACATGCCATTTGGGGTACTTTGTTACAGCAGACCCAGGAAATTAGTGCATGGCTAAAGGTGGGTATGTCAGAGTGAAATGTATAGCTGGCCTACATAGGATTTGCCACTATATTCTTGTGGTAAATAGAGAGATACTGTTAATTTTTTTTAGGCTCAGTCAAAATCATTATGTACTTTTCTCTATCCAATACGGAAGATGATTTCCTTCTTTTTTCTCTTATTTAGTAAACTGGAAATTCTGATCTACCAAGTCTGAAGAAAGTTAATATACTTCAAACATTACATAACATAGTTGCCTTTAACAGACTGAAGTAGTCCAATTAATTCATTGGGAACTATTTCAAAGGCTCAGTATTTGAAAACACCATAACATTCCCTATGGAGAAGTACAAATAGATGAAGCAATTAAAATGACAGCATTAAAAAAGTTCTGATCCTTTCATTATGGACTGTTAATCTTGGATTTAAGAGATGGCTCTGACTTATAGGCTGGAAAAGTAAATAATCCAGAACGTTCCTAGAGAGGGAGAAGAATATGGTGGAAAAGGTATGTTTTTCCATATTTCTGCTTTAACTATACTAATCATGATATTTCAAGGCTGCTATTATTTGTGATTTCTGTGCTTCTGTATAATTTAAATTGGTCGCACTGTTTGCAAATTCCAAGAAAATGTGCAGTTCTTGACCACAGAAAGCAGTTAATGAAAACAAAACCATTAGCTACTAAAGCAGAAATCAAAAGTTTAAGGCTGTTCTCACACTATAACCACAAATAGATAAAAGGAGCCTTAAATCAGGTATTTGTTGTCATGCAATGAATTTGTACTTTGAAAATAAAGCAACGCTGAATTTGGTCAAAGTGGTTTGTGTGGGTTGATAGAACTTAAATCTTATCAAAAAATTTAAATTGGTAGTTACTCCTGGAAATCTAGACACTATTAAGTCTATTTTCTCAAAGGCAAAAAATGAATGCTGTATTTATTACTGACCATGGAACAAATGATTATGGGGCTCTTTCATGTAGCAATTCCTGTGAAAAAGCTTTGGTGATTTAACTGACCACAAGTTTAAAATACTGGCCAACAGTGTGATGTGGCTGCTGAATAAGCTAACACAATCTCAAGCTACATTTATAATAATAATGATACCTTCCACAAGCAGGCTGCTTTACATTGTGAAAAGAGCTTTCATACAGATGATCTCATTTTACATAGTGGCCAGACTATGGAAGTCAGTATCCTGTTCTCTACAACAGCTTGGCCACATTTAGCATATGGTCTCATATTTTAAGAAGTTCACTGACACCCTTCATTAGAGCATATCCAGAGGAGGGTACCCATAATAGTGGAAAGTTCCTATAAGAAATTATTAAAAACTGGAAATATTTACTTTATAGAAGACAAGATCCTGGGTAAATCTGCTACTTTATTCAAATACTAACAGGGTTTAATGGAAGAAAAATAGTTTTAGTCTATCTTATTACAAGAAGGAGATCACAGCTCAGAATAATTTTCTAGTGACTAGAATTTTATAATAACTGAACAGGCTGCTTTGTGAAGATAGTGGGTATTTCCCTATCATAGTACACTGTCCTTCCAAAGAATCCTCTTTTAAGGATACTCTCATAGGATAAGATGACTGCTGTGGGGACAGTCATTGCTCACTCATACCATGTATTCCTCTGCATTCTACAACTTCCTTTGAAATTAGGTTGGCCATGTAGCTGAATGCTGGACAATAAAATGTGGTTAGAAGTAAAATATACTACTTTCTGTTCTGGAACCTAAAAACACTCTTGTGATATCTATCTATCAATCAATCTCCCTCCCTCCCTTCCTATCTCCTTCCTTCCTTCCTACCTTCTTCCTTCTCTCTCCCCTCTCCCTCTTCTTCCTTCCCTTCCCTTCCTTAGATAAACAAAAGGAGATGCAGCAGAAAGCTCTGAAAGGTCATTAGGAAATGAAGCCACAATCACAGAATATCATCTGAACAACCAGCTAAACTTTGTATTAGCAAAAAGTAAACTTTTATTATGCTCAGCCACTGTGATTTTTGTGGTTATTATACTTTCTGGAGTTACTTACCCATACTAAAAAAAACCACTAAGATTCCTTCTAAGTTTAAGATTTTGTGTTTCTCGATAGCATAAAATACAATTACAAGGTTGTCTTCTAAAGTAAATTTAGTTTTGGAAAGCATACAAAAGTTAATGGGAAGGCTACTGTGAGGGATAGCGCCAGTCATTTGGAATTTGGTTCTCTCAAATATTCATTCACTTTCATTCATTCATTCACATATATGTCACATTCACTGACCATCAGGCACTATGCTAATTTCTGGGGAAAATGTTGAACAAACATATATAAGTATCATTCACAGTCTAGTAAATAGACATATATACTAGACATATCAACAAATAAAGGTAATTGAGAGCTATATATGCTGGGGCAGAAAATTCATGAGGTATAGTAAGGTATTTTTAAAAAGGAGACATACCTTTTTCTTGGAATTATGGATCGGGAATAAGTAAAGGCATCATTAGGAGGTGTTACTGAAATCAATTTTGCTATATAAAAAAACCTGAGAGGTGGCTGGAGGTAGAGAAGGGTATAGGTTGCTTCACAAGTGAGAGTAAGGGAAACAGTTTGGTATACTAAGAACACTACAGCATGCAAAGAGACAGTAGGACTGGAAAAGTAGGTGGCAACCAGTAACCAAGGCAATAAAAAAAAAGTTTTCTTTCCTAGAGAGGTAATAGAGAGTCATTGAAGCTATCTAGTCTGAAAATATAACTGCAATTTATTTTTACATTTTACTGCTTACAGAAGTGATGAAAATTGACAGGTAAGCAAGACTGGAGGCAGGGACCTGTTTGGAATCGATTATAATACCTGTCCCAGTGAGACTGATCTGAAGCTGTTTAAGCAATGATACAGAATATTCTAAATAGGGATAATCCTAAACACTGTTGGTATGTTATGCAAGATGAGATAAAGGGAAGAGTGCATAATAAGCCTGAGGTTTCTGGTTTGAAAAATCTCAGTTAGGATACTTCTTACCAACAGTCAGTAAGTTTTTTTTTTTTTTTTTTAATCAACACACATAACACACAGCCTACCTTCTTAACAAAGATTTAAGTGATCGGTACAGTATTGGTAATTACTTGCCTGTTGTTGTATAGCAGTTCTCTGGAAATGTTTTCATTTTGCATGACTGAAACTCTGTACCCATTGAATAGCAAGTGCTCATTTCTTGCCAGCTCCTGGCAAAAACCAACCTAATTTCTGCTTCTAAAAGTTTGACTCTTAGTTATCTCATGTAAGTGTAATCATGCAGTATTTGCCTTTCTGTGAGCAACTTAGCATAATGTCCTCAAGTTTCATCTATGCTGTAGTATATGACAGGATTCATCTGCTTTTATTTTTAAGGTTGAATAGCATTCCACTGTATGTATATAACACATTTTTTATCCATTCATCTGTCAACGGGATTTTAGATTGTCTCCATACCTTGATTATTGTGAATAATGGTGCGATAAACATGGGGATGCAAATATTTCTTCATGATACCGATTTCAATTCTTTTGGGTAAATAGAAGTGAGATCACTGGATTAAATAGTAGTTCTATCCTTAATTTTTGGAGGAATATTCAAAAAGCTGCGGTTTCCCATAGCAGCTGCATCATGCTGCATTTCCACCTCCTGTACATAAGGGTTCCAACTTCTCCATGTCTTCAACAGGATTTGCTATTTTCTGTTTTTTTTTTTTAATTTGTTATTTGTTTGCTTATTGATTTTAATGCACATCCTGACAGCTCTGAGGTGATATCCCATTAGGGGTCTGATTTGTATTTTCCTCATGATTTGTGTTGAACATCTCTTTATAAACTTGCTGACTATTCATATGTTTTCTTTGGAGAAATGGCTAGTCAATTCTTTTGCCTATTTTTAGAATCAAGTAGTTTGTTTTCTTGTTATTGAACTGTAGTAGTTCCTTACATTTTCGGATATTAACCCCTTACCAGAAATATGTTTTGCAAATTATCCCTATTCTGTAGACTGCCTCTTTACTGATTGTTTCCTCTGATGTGCAGAAACTTTTTGTGTCCCACTTGTCTATTTTTAGTTTTGTTGCCTGTCCTTTGGTGTCATATCTGAGAAATTATTGCCAAGACCAAAGGTAAGAAGTTTTTTCCTGTGTTTTCTTCTAGGAGTTTTACAGTTGTAGGTCTTTGTTTAAGCCTCTAGTCCACACTGAGTTGATTTTTGTGTATGGTATTCAGAAAGGAACTATCTGTATTCTTTTCCATCTGGATATCCCTTTTGCTAGGGCTTCCCAGAGGGCTCAATGGTAAAGAATCTGTCTGCCAATGCAGGAGACACAGGTTCCATCCCTGGGTCAGGAAGAATCCCTGGAAGAGGAAATGGCAAACCACTCCAGTATTCTTGCCTGGGAAATCCATGAACAGAGGCTACAGTCCATGGTGACAAAGAGGCAGACACAGCTGAGTGACTGAGCACAAACCCATCCCTTTTCCTCAGTGCCTTTGTTGAAGGTATTATCCTTTCCCCATTCAGAGATCTTGATACCTTTTTGTAAGATCATTTGACCACATATGTATGGGTTTACTTCTGGGTTTTCAAGTCTATTCCAGTAGTCTGTATGTATAAACTCATGCCAATAAAATGCTGTTTTGATTGGTTTCTCTGGTTTTATATATATATATATTTAACATTATTGTATTAACTAAGCTTTCTTTTTTTCCTTTCTTTCTTTCTTTCTTTTTTAACTTTACAATATTGTATTGGTTTTGCCATACATCAACATACATATGCACAATGGTTTTATGTTTTGAAGACAGGAAGTGTGAAGCCCCCAACTTTGCTCTTCTGTTTCAAGAATTTCCTGGCTATTTATGGTCCATTGTAGTTGCATATGAATTTTAGGATCGTATTTTATTATTTATGTGGAAAATGCTATTTAAATTTTTCACACTAAATCTGTAGGTTGTTTTGGGTCATAAAGCTATTTTAACAATATTGTCTTCCTATCCATGAACATGATGTGCTTTCCCATTTATTTGTGTCTTGAATTTCTTTCAGCAGTGTTTTATAGCCTTCAGTGTGTGAGTCTTTCACCTTAGTTAAGTTTATTCCTAAGTATTTTATTCACTTTAATGCTATCATAAATAGGATATTAGAATTTTCCTTTTAGGATTACTCATTAGTAATATAGTTAGTGTATAAAAATGCAACAGAATTTTTAATATTGATTTATAGCCTGCAACTTTGTTGAATTAATTTATTAGATAGCAAGTATTTTTCTGGAGTTTTTAAGGTTTTCTACATATAAGATAATGCCATCTATAAACAAAGATAATTTTACTTCTTCCTTTCTAATTTGAAATGCCTTTAATTCCTTGTTCTTGCCTAATATCTCTGGCTAGGAGTTCTAGTATTCTAATAATATATTAAATAGAAATTGAAACGTGGGCATCCTTGACTTGTTTGTGATCTTAAAGGAAAAGCTTTCAGTTATTTTTACTGCTGAATGTAATGTTAACTGTAGGCTTTTGAAATATGGCCTTTACTATATTCAGGTGATTTGCTTCTCTTCCTAGTTTGCTCAGTGTTTTTATCATAAACGAGTGTTGAATTTTGCCAAATGATTTTTGCATCTATTGAGATAATCACGCGATATTTAACTTTTGTTTTGTTAATATGATGTATCACATTGATTAATTTCATATGTTAAACCATTCTCTCATCCCAGGGATAAATTCCACCTGGTCATGGTGCAGGATACTTTTCAGTTCAGTTCCCTTGGTATCTCTAATTTTCTAGAAGAGATCTCTAGTCTTTCCCATTCTATTGTTTTCCTCTGTTTCTTTTCACTGATCATTGAAGAAGGCTTTCTTATCTCTCCTTGCTATTCTTTGGAACTCTGCATTCAAATGGGTATATCTTTCCTTTACTCCTTTGTTTTTCGCTTCGCTTCTTTTCACAGCTATTTGTAAGGCCTCCTCTGACAGCCGTTTTGCTTTTTCACATTTCTTTTCCGTGGGGATAGTCTTGATCCCTGTCTCCTGTACAATGCCATGAACCTCCATCCATAGTTCATCAGGCACTCTATCAGATCTAGTCCCTTAAGTGTATTTCTCATTTCCACTGTATAATCATAAGGGATTTGATTTAGGTCATACCTCAATGGTCTAGTGGTTTTTCCCTACTTTCTTCAATTTCAGTCTGAATTTGGCAATAAGGAGCTCATGATGTGAGCCACAGTGAGGTTCTGGTCCTGTTTTTCCTGCCTGTATAGAGCTTCTCCATCTTTGGCTTCAAAAAATATAATCAATCTGGTTTCAGTGTTGACCATCTGGTGACATGCATGTGTAGTCTTCTCTTGTGTTGTTGGAAGAGGGTGTTTGCTATGATCAGTGCATTCTCTTGGCAAGACTCTATGAGCCTTTGCCCTGCTTCATTCTATATTCCAAGGCCAAATTTGTCTGTTACTCCAGGTGTTTCTTGACTTCCTACTTTTTTCCCCTCTAATCTCTAATCTTATTTTCTTCCTTCTACTAATTTAGGGAGAAATTTGTTATTTTTCTAATTATCTGAGGTGTAGGTTAGGGTTTTTTTTTGAATTTTTCCTTATTATATAGGTGTTTATCACTATAAAATTCCAGTATTGCTTTTGCTATAACTTTAAATTTTGGTCTCATTTCAGTTCAGTTCAGTTCATTTGCTCAGTCGTGTCCAAGTCTTTGCGACCCCTGGCAGCACGCCAGGCCTCCCTGTCCATCACCAACTCCCAGAGTCCACTCAAACCCATGTCCACTGAATCGGTGATGCCATCCAACCATCTCATCCTCTGTCATCCCCTTCTCCTCCTGCCCTCAATCTTTCCCAGCATCAGGGTCTTTTCCAATGAGTCAGCTCTTTGCATCAGGTGGCCAAAATATTGGAGTTTCAGCTTCAACATCAGTCCTTCCAATGAACACCCAAGACTGATATAGTATCTTTGGTTGACAGTTTTGTCTTTCTTTTAGTACTTTGAATATACCATTTCATTTTCTTTTGGCTTCAACAGTTTCTACTGAGAAATTCACTTACAGCTTTATGGGTGACTCTTGTATATAATGAGCCACTTTTCTTTTGTAGCTTTAAAAATTCTTTCCTTGTCTTTGATTTTTGACAATTTACTCATAACTTGTCATGGTGTGGACTCTCTGGGTTCACCTTTTTGGAATGTTTTATGGCTTCTTGAATCTGGATATCTACTACCTTTCCCAGATTTGGGGCTGTCTCCCATCATTTCATCAAATACAATTTCTCCTTTGTCTTTCTTCCCCTTCTGAGACTCACAGTGCACATACTCATCTGCTTGTTGGTATCCCATAAGTCTCAGACTTTTTTTAAAACTCATTTTCATTCTTTTTTCTTTTGCTCCTTTAACTGGATAATTTCAATAACCTGTTTTGAGGTCACTGATTCTTCTGCTCGATCATGTCTACTGTGGAACTTCAGTTTTTGTGTTTTGCAGCTCCAAAATTTCATTAAATTTTTTTTTTCTAATTCTTTGTGGATATTTTTCACTTTGTTCCTGCATCATTTTCCTGAGCTTGTTGAACGTCTTCATAATGGTTATTTTTAACTCTTTGTCAGATAATCCATATACCTCCATTTCTTTAAGGTTGGTTTCTGGAGATTTTTTGTTTGTTTGTTCCTTCAATTAGGACATGTTTTTCTATTTCTTTGTGTGCCCTGAGACTCTGTGTTGCTATCCATGCATTTTAAAACATAGCCATCTCTCCCATTCTTTTTCATCTAATTAAATTTTTTTATTTTGTATTGGAGTATAGCCAATTAACAATATTGTGATAGTTTCAGGTGGACAGTAAAAGGACTCGGCTATACATAGACATGTATCTATTCTCCCCCAAACTCCCCTTCCATCAAGGCTGCCACATATCTCTCACTCTTCACAGAAAATCTTCATATAGGGAAATGCTTTCACTAATAAACCTGTCTAGAGATTCTGAGAACTAACAGTTTTCTGGGAATGCATCTTCTCTAGCTCTGGTCACTAGTTTTTCTGGAGCTTGTAGTATCTTGCTCCCTCTGGTATCTGTCTGTAATACACTGTCTTGCAGTACCTCAAGCCACTGGGCTCTCTTTAATATTCTATGACCCCTAGGCATCCCAGGCATGCTGATTCCTCATCAGCACCCTGTGTCAGTGCTTTGCTAAGTCCCACCAATAGCTGGAGCACTGGATATATGTTCTACTCTTCTCTTTATCTCCCAAGGGAGAAGCTGTAAGTTGGGTTCTTCTTCCCAACTGCAAGCTATGCCAAGTTGGGGAGGAGGTGACATAGTTGAAGCGTGATTTTTTTATGTTTTCAATGTAATTGTTCCTGGATTTGACCTTGCCTGGGGTACTGTGACTTCCTATCTAATTTCTAGAGTTTTCATAAAGGCTTTCTGGATCATTTATTGTTAAGTGGGTGTTTCTGAAGAGGGGGAAGGTCTGAAGCTCCCTACTCTATCATCTTACCGATGTTAACTCATGCCTTGTATTTTTTGTTTATCTCAATCACATCAGTTAAATTCTAGTCTCCATAGGGACTATGACTACATTTAGCCATCTGTGTGTCTCCTTACACATAGTAGTTGTTCAATTAATATCTTAATGACTGGAAAAATCTTATCAATAACCCTAGTTCAGAATGAGAGTCCCTTCTCAAAACTTTCATTAATTTAGAATAGGCATTCCTCTTTACCAAATAAACCAAAGCAGGCACTTCTATCTTACTTAATAAAGGCATATATATTATCCAAATCTATATTTCCATAATGTAAATTTATGAATATTTAAAAATTATCCTTATGGTTTAAACTTGTACTGATCCTATTTTCTACTAACACCAATCAATGAAGTAGTTGTAGGAAGAGACATCAGAAAGAAAAATTGAGAAGAAACAAGATATTTTGGTTAAGAACTAGAATAGTAAACAGGAGATTTAGAAGAAAAAGGAGGTATTCTTCACACACTAAATATCTACTATTTGCCAAGTATGGTACTGGAAAACAACTTGCTCAACAGTGCCAAAAGGTGTAAAATGATTCTGAAATGAAAGAGGCAATAGAGGAGGCCACATAATTAGACAATTATATGAAGATAATTAAATAACTTAGAGATGAGTCTCAATAGAATTATGGTATTGAAGTAGGTTCAGTAAGGTGGAAAGTAAATGATATACGGTAAAACAGATGATCTATATATAAAAGCAATTGGGTATGGACAGGAAAAATACAGATGGGACAGTGTATCTTGAAGAGGAAGCAGGATACAGACAGTGTTTTTTTTTTTTCAAATATGTATTTTGTTTAGTATGGGAGAAAATTTAGTCATGTACTTTAGGACAGAGTTTAAAAATGCAGTTCAAAGAAAGAATAATTGATAAGTAACAACAGATGTGGGAAGAAGTGGAATCAAGATCAGCGTAGATAATTTAAATTTGGAAAGAATTCATGGCACCTCTTCTTCCTAAAATAGAGGAAAGGGGAAAAGAAAAGATAAAAAATGAGACATTTTGAAATACAGAGAGGGCTTTGGAGGTTTTTTTATATTGAATGGCCTTGGTCTGTTTGTTCAGTGACTTTGGATATGACACTGGTTTCCAGATCTGTAGAATTAAATAAAAATGTACTGTTTCCTTCTGCTATGAATAAAGATTACTGGGATGTAGTTAAATGCTGATGAGAGCAGAGTAAATACAATAAAACAACCCATTTGAAGAAGACAACTGGAAGATGATTAATATAATTATTATTTGGCATATACAGACATGACGGGAGTCTGTTAATAGAAGGTTTTAAAGAAACAATACACTAGTGAACTAACAGAATCATGGACTCACCTTTGACAAATGAGAAGTTCCATTCTTACTTAGCTATTTCTACACATTGTATGAAGGCAGGGTCTCCCCCTCATCTTTTGCAAAATTTAACATGTACCCTCCACTAGCATCATCTTGTTTTTGCTCGTGTTCTCCTTAAGAATACTTCACATATCAGAAGAATGGAAAAAGCAAAATACCAGACATCAACACATAGAACCAAAGAGCAAACACAGGCTACCAATCTACAAAGTTTAAGACCTAGTCTGATATACTAAGTGCTCACTCATGAGAACAATTGTTGCCAGCTTATAAGTGGCTCTGTGGATAAAGAATCTGCCTGCAATGTGGGACATCTGGGTTATATCCCTGGGTTGGGAAGATCTCCTGGAGGAGAGCATGACAACCCACTCTAGTATTCTTGCCTGGAGAATCCCATGGACAGAGAAGCCTGGTGGGTTACAGTCCATGGGGACACAAAGAGTTGGACACGACTGAAGCAACTGAACACGCACATACGTATGCAAGTTAGTGACTAGACTGAAATCGAAAATAGCAAAACATCCAGAAGTGACTAGTAGATCATCACTGCTAAACATTTGTACATATTTAATAGCAGAGTCAATAGTAATTCTGAGTCGTCTGATAATTGGTCAGGCATTCATTCAGTACCGATCCAGCTGATTCCTCACTATTATGTTCAGTTAAACTGCCTGTGGGTGTCACAAAGAACTTTGATCTCCCCATGTGTCAGTGGTTAATAATGACTCACCCTGTTTTCCAAAAATATTAAGAAATTAAGTAAATAGTACCTGAAAAAAAAACTTTGATTTACTTAGAGAAGTATGCTACATAAACATGAGATATGATTATTAAAATTAATCCTTTCCCTTCTATAATTCTCTTATCTAAAATTATCACAATTCTTTCCTCTCCAAAGAACTTAACATTTTTCCATAATTGAGGTAAGGGTTTTTCAGTTTGGCCTTAACCAGAATTCCCTCTCCTTTATGGCAGGTTCTCATTACAATTGTTCACATTCCTTTTGTTTCTTTGCTGGCTCATCATCACACCATTGTCATCTCACCAAGTAAAAAATCTCATCAAACAGTTTAGCTATTAAGTGGAAAATCATCGTTATAGCAATGGGAGGACTCTCAACACGTTTGCAACTAAGGAAAGCAAACTGTTATAGGCCCTCCATGGACCAAAGCTGCTATTCATGGAAAACAAATGTTTAAAGCATACACAAAATATCAATTTATAGAAGCTCCTGGGTTGATACTGCATTTGTAAACAAAACCAATCTGTAGTTTTGGACATGATGCATACACTATTAATCTAATTTTAAAAATTCAGATACTGTTTCTGTTAGAACTGGTCTCAAGCTAGGTTTGCCTTTCACTTTTTTGATGGTGCTCCTTTTTCACCCATGTGTTCTTAAACTGCTCCTAACCTCCAGGTGTGTCCTCCTTTGCATCTCTCTAAGCCCCAGTTCTTTCCAACCTTCTTTGTGAGGGCCCATGCCCAGTGGCCTTCCCAGGTGGTGCTATAGTAAAGAATCCACCTGCTAATGCAGGAAATGCAGGTTCGAGCCCTGAGTCGGAAGAAGATCCCCTGGAGAAAGAAATGGCTACCCACTCCAGTACTCTTGCCTGAAGAATCCCATGGACAGAGCAGCCTGGTGGGCTATAGTCCCCCATGGTCACAAAGAGTAGAGAATGACTGAACACAATACATGCCCAGTGACAATACCTTTCTCTTATGGAAATCCAGTGTCAATTCTTCCAGTTCATATGCCACTGTCTTTAACTTTTCAGTATCCATTTGTTGCTTGATTTTTGGATGGTTTCTTAGTCTCACTTTCTCACCTTGCTAAGAACCCAAGATTGGCATGCTCTTTTACCTGACCTATTTTCTCACCACCTTGCTGTAAGCTTCCAGCCTTCAGGTTGTTACCTTGACTCTATAGACTATCAGCTGTGGCATCAGAAGCCTCTGACGTTTTCCTCCAGACCTCTTGCCTGTCCCTTATTTTGTGTTGAGTATGATCTGTGGTTGTCTACTATAACAGTACAGGAGATAATTAGGGAAAGGATGGGGAGGTTTTTTATATTCTCCAGTTAACAGCAAAACATGTACCTGTTAACAAAACCAGACATTTTTATACCACTCCTGATAGCTCTATGTGATTTCTGGAAAAAACTATTTCTAAGGGCTTGCCAGGTGGTGCAGTGGTAAAGAATCTGCCTGCCAGTGCAGGAAATGCAACTGGTGCAGGTTTGATCCCTGGGTAGAAGATCCCCTGGAGTAGGAAATGGCAACCCGCTCCAGTATTCTTGCTTTGAAAATTCCATGGACAGAGGAGCCTGGTGGGCTAGAGTCCACGGGGTCTCAAAAAGTTGGACATGACTGAGCACACACACACAAGGGATCAAAAGATATTCAAAGTTTAAGCCACATCTGGACAAATAAAGTGTAGAAAATAATTAAGGGACTTATTTAAATGATAAAAAACCACCCTTCCACTTCAATTCTGAAGACACTTAAAAGCGTTTACATGTGAACCACCAACATGATATTTCCCTCAGTTTTTTACAAGTTTACCTATAATATGAAATCCACCTGTATTTATATAAAATAAGCTATTTGAGTTGGAAGTGGTGCCTAAATTATTCTTTTTCCCCTAGTTCATGTTGGGTGTTAAGACATAGTCAAAATATGTAGCTTTATTTTTTCCCTTTTCAGATATTTAAAAAGCATACACTAGCCACTACTCAAAATTACTGAAAAGTATTATAAAGCTGGTGACATTTATGTTAATACAGACAGAACACGTTATTGGAGAGTAGTGTCCTTAGTTGATACATATTCCTAATAAGTTCCCAAAGCAGAGAGTTTCCTAATGTATTTTTTAGTCTCTAATCTCTCCTTAGTACCATTGAGTGACACAGATGAATTTCTTGGTATTGGTTCAGATGATGGAGCATACATGCAGCTTTCTGGTCATTTATGTGTAAATGCCTTTGGAAAGTTTTTATATACTGTCTTGTGTTTCACAGCCTGTTTTCAGGTATGCCTGTAGCTTCTGAATTACTTTGCTATTTGAAAATATGCTTTGGCATGTATTACAATGGTCAAAAATTCAAAATAATGCTTTTTAACTCATTTCTATTTTCCCACTGAATTAATTCACACTTGATACTCTTAACTTATTCATATAGGATCACTCGCCTTCTATCCAAAATTCTTTTTTTAATAAGGGAACAAAACTAAGTCCCCAGGAGACTGTGTAAACAATAGTACTAACATTAATGGACATTATGGGTAAGTGTTAAGAGTGTCAACTTAGGTCTCACTATTTATAAACTGCTTACTAACATCTCTGAGCCAAATTTTCTCATTTTAAAAATGGGCCATAGACATTTCTCCAAAGACATACAAATGACAAATAAACACATAAAAAGATGCTTAATGTAATTGACCATTTTGGAAGTATAAATCAAAACCAAAATGAGATACCACTAAACACCTGCTAGGAAAACTATATCAAAGAAATGGAAAATAACAAGCATTGGTGAGGATGTGGATAAACTGGAATGCTTGTGTATTTCCACTGAGAATGTAAAATAGTGTATTTGCTTTGCAAAAAAGTCTGGCAATTCCTTAAAAGGTTAAATATAGAGTGACCAATGATCTGACAGCTCTATCCCTCGGGATAAATGACAACTCAAGAGAAATACTAACATACGTCCACACACACACACAAATTGTGCACTACTATTTATAGCAGCATTGTTTATAATAGCCAAATAAAGGAAATAAGAAAAATGTCCTTAAGTTGATGTGTGGATAAATAATATTTGTTATATCCATACAATGGAATATTATTTGGCAGTTAAAAAGGGGTGAAGTACTGATATAAACTACAACATGTTTGAACCTTGAGAACAATATGTTAAGGAGCCAATCACAAAAGACCACATGTTGTACAAATTCATTTATATTAAATGTCCAGAATAAGCAAATTTATAGACAAGGAAAAATTATTAGTGGATTGCCTAGAGATGGTGGTGGGAGTGAAGGTAGGGGACTGAGAAGTGACTGCTAATGGGTTTGGAGTTTTGGGGGGCGTATTAAAATGTTCTCAAATTGATTGTGGTGAAGGTTGCACAACTCTGAATGTATTAGAATTACTTGAAGTATATGATTTGTCAGTCAGCTGTATGGTATCTGAAAAATATCTTAATGATTCTCTTAAAAATGGGACAAATAGTTGCATCTATCTCATAGAGTTATTGGGAGGATTAAATGATATAATGCATATAAAGTATTAATATAGTGTCAGTATATAGTAGTGTGAAAAGTGAAAATGTTAGTCACTCAGTCCTGTCTGACTCTTTGCTATCCCATGGACTATAGCCCACCAGGCTCCTCTGTCCATGGAATTCTCCAGGCAAGAATACTGGAGTGGGTAGCCATTCTCTTCTCCAGAGGACATTTCTGACCCAGGAATTGAACCTGGGTCTCCTGCATTGCAGGCAGATTCTTTACCATCTGAGCCACCAGGAAAGCCTCAGTACGTGGTAAGCAACCACTAAATGATAGCTCTATTGCTACTATGGATTACCTGGTAGCTCAGCTGGTAAAGAATTTGCCTGCATTTCAGGAGACCCTAGTTCGATTCCTGGGTTGGGAAGATCTGCTGGAGAAGGGATGGTCTACCCACTCCAGTATTCTTGGGCTTCCCTGGTGGCTCAGCCGGTAAAGAATCTGCCTGCAATGCAGGAGACCTTGGTTTGATCCCTGGTTTGGGAATTCCCCTGGAGAAGGGACCACCTACCCACTCCAGTATTCTGGCCAGGAGTATTCCATACAGTCCATGGGGTTGTAAAGAGTCAGACATGACTAAGCAACTTTCACTTTCTACTGCTACTTAATACTACTGGCAATAAAAACTATTAAGAGTAATAGAGTTATTATTAAATAATACTACTAAGTATTATTATAACAATAATATCTATTATTAGTAGAACTATTACTAAATAATCTCTACTTCATATACAGTTATAATACATATAATATAATTGCTATAGTTGTTAGTATATTACTAAAATATCTCTATTAGCCTGATAGCTTTTCTGAGGGTATAATTTTGGGCCTTAGATAAAGTTACCATACTCAGTACGCTATAAAAAAGTAACAAGCTCTGCAATCAGACAAATCGGATTGAAATCCCATTTTTACTGCTTACTAAATATGTAGCCTCAGAAAAGTTATTTTATCTGTCTGAAACTGAGTTTCTTCACCTGCAAAATGGTTCAACAATACCTACTATTACTTTGGGCTTCTTGTGAGGAATAAATAAGACAGTGTATGTACAAATGCATATTGTAGTGTCTATACATAGTAAATTCTCAAATAAGTTTTAATATGCATAAAATCATGATATTGGCATTAATAAAATTGTGATGAAACACCCCAAAGTTTATACTCATTTGTCAATGAGGCATAAACTTCAGCAATGCCCCAAAATAGCAATATACAGAATAGAGGTCTGGTCAATAATTATGCTATTCCTAAGGTGTGTGGCTCAGAGGTTAAAGCGTCTGCCTCCAATGCGGGAGACCTGGGTTCGATCCCTGGGTTGGGAAGATCCCCTGGAGAAGGAAATGGCAACCCACTCCAGTATTCTTGCCTGGAGAATCCCATGGACGGAGGAGCCTGGTAGGCTATAGTCCACGGGGTCGCAAAGAGTCGGACACGACTGAGCGACTTCACCTTCAAGGTGTTCATAATTAACTTGTTATATTAAAGATAAATCTTAAGTAAAGTATTAACATTTTTCCTTTCATTATCAAGTGGCTCAAACAAGTATCATTAAGTTATATAAATTTAAAGTAAGTAAACCAGCATCAGTCTCAAGCATCAATATGACAGCCAACTCTTATGGAAAAAGCTGGCCCAGAATTTCCAAAGCTGTGAATAATGCACACATCATACAATCTGGGGAATAGAATGGCTTGCAGTTTGGGATAGCTCAGGCTAAGCTTGTACATGTTATCCTGTAAAAAATAGATCTTTTGGAAACAGTTCACTAACCCTAGAATATCTACAAGGGACAGTGAATGCTGCCATGAACCAACTCCAAATGTGTGTGCCAAGAATGCTAAGTGAACTCATGATACCCTTCTTCCTCTCCAAAGCCTTCACTTATTCAAGATTAAATGAAGGTTTGCAAGGAGTTATTTGAAGTTAAAAAACACAGGAGTATACAAAAATTAAAGTAATTTAAAGCAATCCCTTGCTACCAGCGTTATATACATGCATATAATGTGATTCATGATACATATATATGATTCCAGCTAATGGAATACTCATATATTGCTATTTATATTGATATTAATTGTGGCTTGACATTTTAGCTCAGTTGGTTGGTGACCTGTTTTGGATTATTTGTTCTATGACAACTTGAGAAGTAGTTGACTGATTTTGCTAAACTGAGGAGACTCAGGGAGATCCTAAGTTTCCATCTTCAGTATTTACTGAAGGAGTGGTGGGTATTTGTTTATTATAATATATTATATCCTGGCGATTTTTTATTATTTTAAAACAATTTAATACTTGGAATGAGGCTACAACATTTTGTCATTATATTGAGTGACTCTCAAAGAGTATGGAATAATTTATGAGGTCCTGCCACAAAGAAATCACTCTCCCTTTTCCCATCTCTGTTTTGGCCATTATCATGTGCGTATGCATGCTAAGTTGCTTTAGTCCTGTCCGACTGCAGTCCTATGGACTGTAGCCCGCCAGGCCCCTTTGACCATGGGATTCTCCAGGCAAGAACACTGGAGTGGGTCGTCATGCCCTCCTCCAGAGGATCTTCCCAACCCAGGGATCGAACCCATGTCTCCTGCATTGGCAGGTGGGTTCTTTACCACTAGTGCCACCTGGGAAGCCCAAGCTGTTATCATATTGCATTGTAATTCTATTTACACATCTCTCCTCCCCACTAGACTTAGAAACACCTTAAGGCCAAGGCCCTCATTTTATTCACCTCTATATTCCTAGGATCTAACACAGTATTTGGGATTCATTAAGAACTTGAAAAGACTCTGATGCTGGGAGGGAATGGGGGCAGGAGGAGAAGGGGACGACCCAGGATGAGATGGCTGGCTGGCATCACCGACTCGATGGACGTGAGTCTGAGTGACCTCCGGGAGATGGTGATGGACAGGGAGGCCTGGCGTTCTGCGATTCATGGGGTCGCAAAGAGTCGGACACAACTGAGCGACTGAACTGAACTGAACTGAACTGAAGAACTTGAAAAACGTTTTAAGGTAAATCTAGTTAAATGAGAAAAAAAAGGGAGATTTGACTGAACAGCTAACTTCCTAATTTAGCGTTCAATTAGTTATTTACTTTTGCCTTGTAGTCCCAAGTATTGAATTAAATACTATCTTTTCCCTTATTCTCTTGTAGTATACAGTGGTCTCTTAGGGGACTTAATATAATTTTCAGTAGAAACTGATATGCTGGTGAAATCGATTTCTGACCAAGATTAACACTCCTTATACACACAGAGAAAGTTTGAGCCTGTAGCACAAAACACAGTCATTAAATATGAATTTAAACAGCTGTAAAAATAAAATAAATCCTGAATGAGATAGATGAGAAATAAAGAGAATCTTTCGTATTGGATCAGATTCATCTGGTATTCAATTAGCTTGGGATTATTCCACTCCTCTGAGTTTTTCTTATATAATTTAGACTCCCAGATTTTAACTCTTTAACACAACAGAGAAAATAAACAGTGTTTATATTTATTTTATGCATAATGCTGACTGGTAATTTAAGTCTTAGGAAACTTCCAGAAAAATAGCTATCATCATCAATGAGAAGAACAGGGTACATTTCCAAATTCACCCTTAATTGAAATTATTTTTTTTTAATTTATTTTTTATTTTACTTTACAGGTTCATGTTGGGGAACGCATGTATACCCGTGGTGGATTCATGTCAATGTATGGCAAAACCAATACAGAATTGTAAAGTAAAATTGAAATTAAATATCACATTTCAAATCTTTCCATACACATGTATTCATGGATTTTTCAAACTTTCTAGGAGTCTGTTACAGTTTGTAAAGCCTGCATTTGGGTTCTTTAAAAAAAAAAAACCTAAATCCAAAAGAAAGTTCTACCTAGCATCAACACATTTCAAGTGGGGCAGATGCCTCTATGATGTTTTAATAATTTGATATTAATATACTGTGATAGTGTTATTTTTTCTTATAAAACCATTGAAAAATATATTCCTTTTCAACTGCCAGAAACCTAATTAGCCCTGGTATAGCAAAGGTTTATTCATCAAATTAAAAGCTAAATTTACCCTTAGAGAGAGAAAACAAATGGAAGATTATAGGACCAATTTTGATTTGTGTGTGTTTTTAATGCATTGCTTTTGTCTTTATATTTCATACATTGCCACAAGCAGCTTTAGCTGAATAGGCTTGTTTTGTGAAAACAAAAGTTTTAATGTTATTTAAGAACATGTTTATCATCTCAAAAGATATAGTTATTTGGTTAAGATTAATCTTCTTTCAGCATCACAATGCGAACACAATTTAGCAACAACCAAACTGTCATCACTATGTCAGCAAAAAGTATGTAAATTTCTAGAATCTTGTGGATGACTAATGGATTACACTATAGGAGAGAGAAAGTCAAGATGTTTATTTTCCTCTAAAGACACAACAAAATATCTGTACTGATGCCAACTCCATGCAACAAAAAGTAGTCATTTCAACCCCAAATTTTCATTTACTGGCTTGCCTGTACAAATATGCAGAATTGAAAACTTATTGTAATCCTCAAAAAAGCACAAAGTAAATAATAATTCCAGATCATGTTTTTAAAACAGTCTTGAAATCGATACTTAAATAGCTCCTATAATATTTCTAATTTGGCATACATAAAATGCCTGTGTGAGACTCTTGTTTGTGGGGAAAACAGAATTCAAGATATTCTGGAGAAAATTAATTAAAGTTTGCTCTGTGTATCTATTGTTTGACAAACTACACCTAGCTTAGTCGCTAATGATAAACATTTTTGTTTGTTTATGACTTTGAGGGTCATAAATCTAAGAAGAGTTCAGTTCAAAGGTTTATCTCTGAACTTGAAAGTCAGGGCATCTCGGACTGGAGGATTCACTTCCAACATGGGTTTACACTCCTTCACTTACATGTCTAGTTCCTTGGTTCTTTGTTGGCGTTTCTTTCATCAAATGGTATCTCATCCTCTAGGGCCTCTACACGTGGCTTGAGTTTCTCACAGCATGGTAATTTCAGACCAGACTAAGAGACCCAAAGTGAAGTTATGAGATTTCTTTTGGCCCAGACTCCAATATCCTCAAATATCATTCCTTCCATACTCTATTGGTCAAGTATTTCCCAGACCAACCAGATTCAAGGGGGGTAGAATGAGAAACTACATTTAAATGGTAGGGATAGGAGAAAAATCTGGGGCTAACTTTAATCCACATTAATGTTATCTCAAAAATTTTAAATATTGGGATTTCACAAATCTGAACTTGGTAATGTCCTTAGCCATTTAGTTCAGATTGTTATATTTTGGGTAGTTCTCATTTCAGTTCTAGTTTTAAGGATATCTGAAGCTACATGTGCTTGGTAAATTTTAAAAAATGAAGGAAAATAATTTCTAGAGGTTTTGAGACCTTACTGAATTCTAAAACTTTTCAAGATATAAACAAGGATGTCCAATCACCCCAGTTATCTTTCTCTAGCTCAATTTTATGCTTAGGATTTCTAAGCCCTCATCACTCAGTCTACAGAGCCCCCATACACACTGAAGAGTTCTCTGACATTTAAAGAGCTCCTAACATCACCTTAGTGTTGAAGCATGAATAAATTACAGCACAAAATGATTTCCATTTGTGAATAAACAGTACTAAATAAATGTGTGGAAAAGTTAAAATCACTTAAAATTAACCAGTCATGTGCTCCTTGGAATGCCAAAGATCTTGTTTAACTGATTTTGTTTTTCTTTCTCTGAATTACATGGTTGATTTAGCATCTTGGAGAAACAGCCTTTCTGGAATGAAAAATGGGCAGGTTTCCATTTTTCTGTCAATAAAGTTGTTTTCAAATTATGCAACAAAATAAAAACTGAAACGTTCAGCCTTGCATCTAATGTAAATTGGAAGCAAATTACTTTAGTGCTTTTATGGGGTGATATTGGTGAGTTATTTTGACATATATATCTAAGTTGGAATATATATATCTTAGGGATAGTCCTGAATAACACAGACAAGTGTGACACCCAGTGAATCCGAATGAAATTTACTCCCTACAGAAGTTTCCCTCCTTACTTTAGAGCAACATTCCTCAAACTTTTCTGTTGAAGTTTGCTTAATGGCAGAGGAAAATGAAGAAGTATCTCCCTAGAGGCCACAAACATAAAATTTAGTCATGTTTTATTTGAAATGGTTGTGTGAATTTTGCTTTCTACTCTTTATTTCATGTTTTCATATAAAAATAACTTATCCATCTGAATCTCCAACAAATGATACAAGATCATTTTATGGTTTCATGTAACCCCTGGCAAACCACTGAGTACTCTTGAGGTATTTTATACCAGTATGGATGGAAAGATGTAAATAAAACTTACTGCAAGAGTGTGTCAGCACATCTAGATTCGGCTTTAACAAAATGTGAAAGACTCTGCAAAGTAATACGCAGATGGTGGGGAGAGAGCCATAGTCTAATACTTTGACATTATCTACAAAATATTCAGCATTTTCACAGCCTACTCTTGATAACATGTTTATTATTTTGTTTTTGTTTTAAAATATTTAACTCTGGTACTCATATGGCTAGGCTGCATTAACTATAATGTGCTACGTTTCATTTTTTAAAAATGAACAAGCTCTTAAGAATAGGTGAGAGGAATTTCTCACATATTTTCAAGATAGAAACAAGCCTATAAAAATAAAAATTGGATTGGAAAGATCAAAGTTTGAGTAAAAAACTTCCAAAGTGAGTGGAATATTGGGGCCAATTCATCTTCCCTGGCTATATAATTGGTAGGTACCACTGTGGTCATATATTTCAATGTCACATACCCAAAGTACAACTAATAACTTTGCCAGCATATTTACCTAGTTATCTTGTTTAGTATTAAAGAAATTATCTGAAGTGAAGAATAGAATAAAACCCAAGATAGATGAAAGCTCACAGATGTTAAAGAATGTAGTTTAATGGACATGGTTTGAAAGAGACACTAGCAGGCCTCTGAGTTTTAAGCTTAAAGTTCTTAGAATATAAGGATTAATGGTAAGAGACTCAAAAAGAGGCTCAACACCTTGTGTCTTCATTTCAGTCTGTAAAAAGACAGTATCATCCATAAATCAACTTGTTTCCTTTTGTTACACTATATTATTTATAAACATGCAGGATCTCAACCTAAAAACAAGTTTTAAAGTTTTAAATAGTCCTGAACTGTGCACTGGAAATAATATTATTAAATCATTCTAAAGGTAGTACTGAGGGGCTGTTTTATTTTGAAAAAGGGCTTGTTCTCCAGGACTTTAATGCCCTCTGAATAAAAATTTTGGATGGACAAGCATGAAAGTTTTCTGTACCAATCACCAATGCATGACACCCAGGAATCTATCAATCACAGAGTCAAAAAGCTCTATCCTATAGCACAGTAAATACCCAGTGTAACCAATTAGTATTACCATTCCTTGATGCAATACAAACTCATCCTTAAACTGCTATTGCACTGAACTCCGGGGTTATAAATGAGCAGACACAAATGGATTTGCATATAATATCAGTAGCAGTAAACCTTTCCTGGTTCATGTAATTTTCTCCATCTGTTAACAGAGAGCAAGTTTAGGATCTATTATTCCCTGACGGAGACTTACCCAGCTGGACATCTATAACACTTGGCTGATTCTCCATGGGGAACAATGGCTTGGGAGGTTTGTCTGTGAGTAAAGCTAGAAGAGAAAATGAAAAAAGGTAATGAAACAATTGAAATAAATTACAGGATGAGAAAGATTCTATCCTCTATGGTAATTAATGTCTGTAAACTTAATAGTATGTAAACATTTATCAGACAGTGTTCCTACATGAGTTGTTACTCTATCCATACAATATCCATTTCCTAGCACATTTAAAGTGCTGTTGATTCACTGTAAATTGGCTACTTACTTTGAAAGCTATACTTTCCAACAAGATCAAATGAATATCTACTTTGAATGGTTTTATAAGCTTGTGAATGTAAAGAAATAGAGATTTTAAAAGTATAATCGTATAAACATTAAATCTTCATACCCACGTAAAATATTTTAATGACATAAATCCTAATGAACATTTCTGGTGGATTGAAACTTCTGCACCTCTGAACCATCCCTCACTCTCCATCTCAATCTCTAAAACAATATAAAAAAAAAAACTGGTAACTTCATTAGTATAATTGATAATTGATCAAAAATACTGAACAAATATATTTTGCCCACTATGTCCTGTGCTAAGTGTTAAGGGAAAAGAAGTAAAATTTTCATCTTTGCCTTCAAAGTAAAACCTAGGAGTATGAACACAGAAGTAGCACATGAACTAAAGAGATTAAAGAACAAAACAGACAACTTAATAAAACATTGTACCATTTGAGTTATAAAACTATAATGTGGAGGGATTTCCCTGGTGATCTAGTGGCTAAGACTTCATGCTCCCAATTCAGGAGGACTGGGTTCCATTCTTGGACAGAGAACTAGATCTCAAGTGCCTCAACTAAGAGCTCATATGCTGCAACTGATGATTCTGCATGCTGCAATGCATAGAAGTCATCCAACAGGCCGCAACTAAGACCCATGACAGCCAGATAAAGAAATATTTATGTATTTATTTAAAGCTATACAGGGTAAACGAATGGAGAAAGGACAGGTCAATATTTGTTGTCAGTTTGGGCAAAGTTTTATGAAGGAAATGAGTCTCCACACAGACTACAAGGAGCGGAAAAGATTTGGAAAGGCAGAGTAATGAATAAGAAACACAGGAAAAACTAATAACATAAATCAAGGAATAGAGGGCTTCCCTGTCACCTTGCTTATTTAACTTCTATGCAGAGTACATCATGAGAAACGCTGGACTGGAAGAAACACAAGCTGGAATCAAGATTGCCGGGGGAAATAGCAATAACCTCAGATATGCAGATGACACCACCCTTATGGCAGAAAGTGAAGGGGAACTAAAAAGCCTCTTGATGAAAGTGAAAGAGGAGAGTGAAAAAGTTGGCTTAAAGCTCAACATTCAGAAAACGAAGATCATGGCATCTGGTCCCATCACTTCATGGGAAATAGATGGGGAAACAGTGGAAACAGTGTCAGACTTTATTTTTGGGGGGCTCCAAAATCACTGCAGATGGTGACTGCAGCCATGAAATTAAAAGACGCTTACTCCTTGGGAGAAAAGTTATGACCAACCTAGATAGCATATTCAAAAGCAGAGACATTACTTTGCCAACTAAGGTCCGTCTAGTCCAGGCTATGGTTTTTCCTGTGGTCATGTATGGATGTGAGAGTTGGACTGTGAAGAAGGCTGAGTGCCGAAGAATTGATGCTTTTGAACTGTGGTGTTGGAGAAGACTCTTGAGAGTCCCTTGGACTGCAAGGAGATCCAACCAGTCCATTCTGAAGGAGATCAACCCTGGGATTTCTTTGGAAGGAATGATGCTAAAGCTGAAACTCCAGTACTTTGGCCCCCTCATGCGAAGAGTTGACTCATTGGAAAAGACTCTGATGCTGGGAAGGATTGGGGGCAGGAGGAGAAGGGGACGACTGAGGATGAGATGGCTGGATGGCATCACGGACTCGATGGATGTGAGTCTGAGTGAACTCTGGGAGTTGGTGATGGACAGGGAGGCCTGACGTGCTGCGATTCATGGGGTTGCAAAGAGTCGGACACGACTGAGCGACTGAACTGAACTGAATTGAACTGGTGTTTCAGCTGATAACGAATCTGCCTGCAATGTGGGAGACCTGGGTTTAATCACTGGGGTGGGAAGATCCCCTGGAGAAGGTGATGGCTACCCACTCCAGTATTCTGGCCTGGAGAATTCCATGGACTCTATAGTGCATGGGGTCGCAAAGAGTCGGACAGGACTGAGCAACTTTCACTTAGCAAGCACACTGTGATTCAAGTTGAAAAATCTGGTAAGAAGGAGTTGAGTGGGGTGGGGTAAAAGTAAGTTGTTCATGATGTGAATTAACTGGAAATAACACTTGATATAATTGAGCTCACTTCTGGAGGGTCCTGAGACATATGCAGAGGAATCTGGACATGATATAGTAGACTAGAAGACCATTGTAAAGTTTTGGAAAAATAGCAACAAAAGACTATCTATCTACAAGACTATCTATCTTTAGTGCTATCTAAAGACAAATGGCTTGATGTGTACAAAGGTCTTGGGGGGGGGAAACACAGCTAAGAGGATTCAGTAACAATGCTGCAGTGAGGGGATAAGGAGTCAGATTATAGAAGTCTAGAGAAATGCTTTTTAAAAAATGGATTCATGTCAATGTATGCCAAAACCAATACAGAATTGTAAAGTAAAAAAAATAAATTATTAAAAAAAAAAATAATAATTTAAAAAAATGAGGCAAATTTGAGAGGCACCTAGAAGAAAGAAATGTAAGGACTTGGCACATAGATATAAAATGCTTTATGACAAACATTATGTGATGCTAATATTTATATCTTGAGTTCCTTTTAATTATCTCTGTGTTTATGCCTTACTTCAACTATCCAGCTAGACTCTTACCTATCTAGGGGAAATGTTTTATACTTCTTTGTAATTCACAAATGACCTAGAGTAGGGCTAGGCAGGTAAGAGAGAATCATTAAAGCATTGTTAATTGATTGGTTTAGGAATTTTTGCTGACATGAGAGAAGTTCATCTCATATTTTCAAAGATATTTAAAAGAAAAAGAGACAAACAAAAGTTGGGCACATGATAGGTAAGGTTGTGTGCTAAGTCACTTCAGTTGTGTCCAACTCTTTGTGACCCTATGGACCATAGCCTGCCAGGCTCCTCTGTTCATGGGATTCTCTGGGTAAGAATACTGGAGTGAGTTGCCATTTCCTTCTCCAGGGAATCTTCTCTACCTAGAGATCAAACCTGGGTCTCCTGCATTGCAGGCAGACTCTTCTCCACTGAGTCACCTGGGAAGCCCTTGTAAGGTTAGGGAAATGCACAAACTTGGCGATATACACACAAACAATTGTGGATAACAAACAAAGGCAGCAGAAAAGAGTTTTACAAAAAAAAAAAAAGAGTTTTACATAACATTAACTTTATCTTCCTGATACCCAAACTGTTCAGGAAAATTTTAGTAAATTTTTCTCATTTTTCCGATAAATCTTTGTTGATGACCTGTAATGCATCTTGTCCTTATGGAATTAAGTGATATATTTTTCTAACTAAGCTGATTGTAGCATAATATAGGCGAACACACAAATTCAATATCTATAGTCTTCATTGCTTCAATATTTCAGTTATTCTTAATACCCTTATATTTGAAATTAAAAGAATATGCTTTAGACAAAATTTAAATTTTTGTATACAAAACCCAGTCACAATAGATGTTCAATTTTGTTGTTTGCTATTGTTTGAAACAGCAAAATATTGAGTACTACCAAAATATCCATCAGTAGGAGTCTGGTTAATAATATTATGTTACTTCTAGATAGTGATATATTATGATACATCTACTTAAAAGAATGAGATAAATCTGTATGTCTATCATGAAATCTCTCTCTTTTTAATATAAATTTATTTATTTTAATTGGAGGTTAATTACTTTACAATATTGTATTGGTTCTGCCACACATCAGCATGAATCCACCACGGGTGTACACGTGTTCCCCATCCTGAACCCCTCTCCCACCTCCCTCCCTGTACCATTCCTCCAGGTCATCCCAGTGCACCAGCCCCAAGCATCCTGTATCGAACGTGGACTGGCGATTCGTTTAAATATCTCTAAGATACACTATTCAATGAAAGAAACAAGGTTCCAAACAGTGTGCATAATAATACTATCCGTTTTGTGAAAAGTATACGTGTGTATGCACACGTGCTATGCATTTATAAGTTGGTATAAGCATGGAATATTTCTGAATGAATACATGTGAAATTCATAACAGTGATTTCTTCTGAGGAGAAGAACTAGGTGGCTGAGGAATAGTGGCGGATACGTTAATTTTCACTGTATACCTTTTGTACATTTTGAACAACATAAATATACTGTGTATTAAAAACATGAATACAATTAAAATTAAATAAAGTCCTACCCACCTACATTTTATTTATAAAAGAATAATTTTGGTTATTTGGTACAATTATTGTCAATTTGCCTTACACATCTAGATTATAGATACTTTGACTGCTGGAAACTGTTCTTAGTATTATTTTCAAATATGTCTTGCCACCAAATGTATTATTTGGAATGTGGTAGGTGGGAAGTAACTTTAGGTAATGTATTTCATGCTCAAAGATGAATACGTTGTCTTACTTTCATCAGGATATGAATTTGGAGTCATGGTTGCCCCCCATCCTAAAATTTGCCATGGACTATGGGTATATATACTCTGATTTTATTATTGTTAAGTGTCAATTACTAACATTTATTAATATTCATGATAATTTTAGGTGTCTTACATTCACAGGTAGTTCATAATTTTCAGTTATGTGCTTTCAGATACATTAGTTCATGTGATCTACACAATGACTTGGAAGGTAAGAAAGATAGAATTATGGCCACCTTAGAGATGAAGCTAAATGAAGCTTATGTTATCCCATTTGGTGCCCCCTTGTGATCAAAATCTCCTATATGCAGAATGGAAAGGAAGATAGACATAAATTGTAGGCAGGAAACAGGTAAAAAATGCTAAGTACTGAATCAATTATTTTAGCCTCTTTGACTACAGACTAATCAACTAAGTTAAGGTTCCCAGGACAGTGACGGTGGCAAACAGTCAGCTGAAACACAGTTTCTAGAGAAGATTTCATGCATATACATTTTTTCCCTAAACCCATGAATGAAAGGAGATGAACTTGCACTTATCCTAACACATCCCAGTGGGATGTATGGGCGTGGAACCTCATTAAATTCCAATATCGTGTCTAGGCCTGGGAACTGCCAAGAAGTGCAGAACATTTGTGATGATAAAGCAGCAACTTCAGCAGTTCATCTGGATCCTGACCAGAAGCCCACAGACAAATCTATCAGCGTCCAGCATAATTACAGCATTTGCAGATTAGCTAGAGCACACGCTGCCATGAGCAGGCAAGCTCATTTCTTTCTTCTTCTTCTTTTTTTAAACCTCATCTGAAAAATCACAATTACTCTTTGGGAAATGAAGGGGAGAACTGTCAATACCAGGCCCGATGAACCACACAGTGGAGATTTACTGTTTTATTAGAAAACTTATCTTGGACTTCTAGACTAATTGAGGTCTGAGCTAGTCTTTGAATTTGCTGCTCAAACTTCACATTTTGATTGAAAGAATGGGAGCAAGGGATGCAGTTTGGTACTAACATTTAAGTCCAGAATTCCTCCCTGCATTTCCCTCTGTAGCTGCTCATGTTTAATTATCCTTAAATATAATTGCTATACAGAGTACACCATGGTATTAGTCTTAATGGGCTAGTGAAGCTATGACTGTTACCGCCTGTTTCTTCCTAAAGCTAAGTTTTATATGTTTGATACTAACTTTTCTGAGGAGAATGTCCAAATTACCTCTTCCTTTTCTATTGCAGGCAACAGTTGTATCTACCTGTGCAACCAGAAATTTGATTTGACTGAAATGATGGATACATTTCTGTGAACTTACTGTGAGAAATCAGTAGAATCAATTGTTGGATTGAATAAATCAATTTATTGGACTCTATTGCCTAAGAGTTACATACAATTATTACAAGTTTCGTTGTCCTCTTTTGTTGATGTGTCTCTAATTGGACTTGCCAGCAAGCCAAGCAGGAGGGGATAGAAGGACAGCTGAATGCAAAGGACACTAAATCTGAACCCACTAGAATCACAAAGTAACTATTTAATTTTTATGAATGAAGACATTATGAAATGTGTATGTTTAGCTCAACTAAATGTATCCCTCCAAATCCATCCAATATCATACTCCAAAATAGTTTCACCACAACATTTAACCATACAAAATCTCCCAATGTTCCCTATATTTATAAGAGGATAAAATCTGAACTTATCAGATATGAATATAAAGGCAGCCATAATACAGCCTTAAAAAAAACAACAACAACTCTTCTGCATTCTTACCCACTCTTTGACTTTATCTGTACTTTGTCTGGCCAAGTTACTTGCCTGATTTACACATTGCAACTCTGCATCTAAGCTTACAGACAAATTATAATAGTTACTAGAATTATAATTTATTTAGTATCTGCCATGTGCTTGGCCTCTTTTAAGACGTTTTATATTACTTTTTACAAATAACTTTCTCAGACTCAAGGAGCTCTTGACTTGTAAAAGAGGGCTCTGAACTGAGTTATATCTGACTTCACCATGCTGGCAATGCCTTTCTAAGACCTTCCTTTTCACCATCCCAAGTCCTATCTATCTTCCAAAAGTCAGTTGAAATCCCACATGCTACAGAAAGCCTTCCCTAATAAAAGCCTAAACAAACCTTTCCTCTCTCTGAAATCCTAAAGCAAGTAAATTTCTTTCTGATATCCTAAAGCAAGTAAAAACGCTTTCTTTGAACCATTCATTTGGTTCACTGTATATGTTGCTTTAAAAACGAATTTCAATGCAATCCCTATCAAGCTACCAATGGTATTTTTCACAGAGCTAGAACAAATAATTTCACAGTTTGTATGGAAATACAAAAAACCTCGAATAGCCAAGCAATCTTGAGAAAGAAGAATGGAACTGGAGGAATCAACCTGCCTGACTTCAGGCTCTACTACAAAGCCACAGTATGGTACTGGCACAAAGACAGAAATATAGATCAGTGGAACAAAATAGAAAGCCCAGAGATAAATCCACACATCTATGGACACCTTATCTTTGACAAAGGAGGCAAGAATATACAATGGAGAAAAGACAATCTCTTTAACAAGTGGTGCTGGGAAAACTGGTCAACCACTTGTGAAAGAATAAGATTAAAACACTTTCTAACACCATGCACAAAAATAAACTCAAAATGGATTAAAGATCTAAATGTAAGACCAGAAACTATAAAACTCCTAGAGGAGAACATAGGCAAAACACTCTCTGACATAAATCATAGCAGGATCCTCTATGACCCACCTCCCAGAATACTGGAAATAAAAGCAAAAATAAACAAATGGGACCTAATTAAAATTAAAAGCTTCTGTACAACAAAGGAAACTATAAGCAAGGTGAAAAGACAGCCTTTGGAATGGGAGAAAATAATAGCAAATGAAGCAATTGACAAACAACTAATCTCAAAAATATACAAGCAACTCTTGCAGCTCAATTTCAGAAAAATAAATGACCCAATCAAAAAATGGGCCAAAGAACTAAATAGACATTTCTCCAATGAAGACATACAGATGGCTAACAAACACATGAAAAGATGCTCAACATCACTCATTATCAGAGAAATGCAAATCAAAACCACAATGAGGTACCATTTCACACCAGTCAGAATGGCTGCGATCCAAAAGTCTACAAGCAATAAATGCTGGAGAGGGTGTGGAGAAAAGGGAACTCTCTTACACTGTGGGTGGGAATGCAAACTAATACAGCCACTATGGAGAACAGTGTGGAGATTCTTTAAAAATCTGGAAAGAGAACTGCCTTATGACCCAGCAATCCCACTGCTGGGCATACACACCAAGGAAACCAGAATTGAAAGAAACACATGTACCCCAATGTTCATCGCAGCACTGTTTATAATAGCCAGGACATGGAAGCAACCTAGATGTCCATCAGCAGATGAATGGATAAGAAAGTAGTGGTACATATACACAATGGAGTATTACTCAGCCATTAAAAAGAATACATTTGAATCAGTTCTAATGAAGTGGATGAAACTGGAGCCTATTATACAGAGTGAAGTAAGCCAGAAAGAAAAAACATCAATACAGTATACTAACACGTATATATGAAATTTAGAAAGATGGTAATGAAAACCCCTTATGCGAGACAGCAATAGAGACACAGAGGTATAGAACAGTCTTTAGGACTCTGTGGGAGAGGGTGAGGGTGGGATGATTTGGGAGAATGGCATTGAAACATGTATAATACCATATAAGAAGCGAATCGCCAGTCCAGGTTCAATGCAGGATACAGGATGCTTGGGGCTGGTGCACTCGGATGACCCAGAGGGATGGTATTGGGAGGGAAGAGGGAGGAGGAAGGGGGGTTCAGGATGGGGAACACATGTACACCCATGGCGAATTCATGTTGATGTATGGCAAAACCAATACAATATTGTAAAGTAATTAGCATCCAATTAAAATAAATAAATTTAAATTTAAAAGAAAGACAAAAGCTTAAAAAAAAAAAATTCAACTTCATCTTATATGGTTATTTCTAGTCTCCCTAACTAGATTTTGAAGTTCCTAGATGACAAGAATCATGTCTCGCATAACCCAACAATTAAGATAGTGTCTGACACTGTGGAACAAATAAACACAATCTTCAAATTAATTTTCCTATTGAATTCTTTCTGTAAAAATGGGTGCTTCTCATAGGGTTCTTAGGTTACAAGGAACAGAAACACACTCTTGTTAATTTAAGCAAAAAGGGAATTTATCAGAAGGATGTCTCAAGGATGGACAGGGGACAGGATGTCTGGGGGACTAAGTTTAGATACAAGAAAGAATCAGGCCAGGTCTAGATGTACAGGCAAAAGGGGACTACGCCACAATTCTATCCTGATTCCATCACTGGACTGAATTCACTCCAACTGGTTTTCTGTGTTTTTTTAATTTGCTTTGTCTTGTTGTGTTGCATCTTGTTTTCTGACCTTGTGTCACTTTGAGCAAGATTCAAAATCTGAGGAAAGAGAAGCTGAAGGGACAAGTTTTAACGTCCAGCCCTAGCCAAGACTGCATACACACCCCGAGGAAAAGAAGAATCTCCCTAAAGCAAGATTTCACAGTCTCAGCAATATTATTAATTTTCAGTGCCAGATAATTTTCTCTTGTAGGTGGCTGTCTTGTGCATCACAGAATGTTTAATGGCTTCATTGGCCTCCAGCCACTCAATGCTAGTAGTAACCTCCCCGAGCTGTAACACCCAAAAATGTCTCCAGATATTGGCAAATGCACCTAGGGAACAAAAGCATCCCAGGTTGAGAACCACTGTCTTGCAGGAAACTTAGGTTCTCTGTTGTTCTGAGGGAACTGAAGATCTTCAGAAAGAAGATTTGGGAACAGTTTTCAAATGGGAAAAGAAAATGGAGGTCCTTAGTAAGCAAATTAGGTTGAAGGAGAGCCAGGGATCTTGTTAATATCCTTAAAGATTTCTTGTAATCATGAAAGGAGATTCTCCAAGTCTAGCCAAAGTAGCTGACTAGTTTCAAGATTTCATAAATTGAACACAGAATGAATCCAGACATTGCTGAGTTCTGGAAACACCATAAGCCCTACTATTTCTTGGAAAGGACTATCTCTATCTGAATTAACTTCAGAGACTTCCTAATTCTGAATTATAATGCACATATTTTACTGGCTACTTAATGAATATAAAGTCCCATATAGTGTGAAGGTTTCATTTCTAGGATTACTAAGTTAAGAATCCCCTATTTAGGTAATCATTCAGGAAACATGTATAATAAATATGACTATTTAATATCATCTTTAATCCTCCAAATCTGGAAACCCAAACAGTACCAGCACTAGATATAATGTGTCTCGTTTGCTCTAAGCTTCTTCTTTTTGTGTACCCTATTTCAGAGGAGCTTCTTTTCCAGCCTGATTTTATGCACCCAGTATGTCTCTCTAAACAAAACTTGTTGCAAAGAAACCTCTGTGATTTCAATATTAGTATGAACTTAAAATATCTGAACCTCCTTTCCTAAGGATAGTCGCTTTCAAAGAATTGTCTGGAAATGTGTAAGGGCAGGCTTTATTCCTTAGTAGAAGGTTAAATTGCAAGCACATAACTGACCCTAGGACCCTTCTCTTTACTCCTGTCTTTACACTAGTACTGGTCAACAGACAGGGTAGGCTTCAGCAGAAGTTAATGAAGACAGATACAGTTATTCTGAAGATTCCAACCAACATTACTATGAGTGATCTCTCTACTTAACATTAACTTAGGAAAGAGAGTCCAGACATAGTTTAAATTCAATAACACATTAATGTCCATTAAAAGCTTTGTTTTCCCTTCAATCTGTTACTACCTCCAGCAACTAAGCGTGTGCATGCTCAGTCATGTCCAACTCTCTGAAATCCCATGGACTGCAGCCACCAGGCTCCTATATTCGTGGAATTTTCCAGTCAACAATACTAAAGTGGGTTGCCATTTCCTTCTCCAGGGGATCTTCTTGACTCAGGGATCAAACCTGTGTATCCTGCACTGGCAGGCAGATTCTTTACCACTGAACCACCTGCGTGGCCCTCCATCAATTAAGCACTACAGCAATTAATTTTTTATAAATATTTTCTCCACCAAAACTCAATATCTTTGCCTCATTTAAAATAGGAGGGGGCAGACTGACATATTATTCATCTATCAATTCCATCCAGAAAGAATATGTATTCTCTATCTGTTCCAGCTATGGTAGAAAAGCTGTGATAGGGTCTGGAAAAAAAAATCAAGCCAGTGATTCCAAAAGTGATTGTAGATTTGTTTCAAATCACTGATGGCTTGACCTTCAGATATTTGGATGTGCATCTCCCATACCTCCCTACTCCTACCTAAAAATAATTCCCTTTAGTAAGTCACTATTTGGAGAAGGAAATGGCAACCTACTCCAGTATTCTTGCCTGGAGAATTCCATGGACAGAGAAGCCTGGCAGGCCACAGTCCGTGAAGCCATAGAGTTGGACACAGCTGAGTGACTAACACACACACAAGTCACTATTACTGATGGTGGTGGCTCATGATCCTAGTATGCATTTAAAAGATAAAATTATTGAAAACCATAGAGGTAAATGGACAGGAGGTCATATTCATAGGATTAAACTGTTCTTTTAATACAAACACAGTCTAGTTCCATTAAAATACTCCTGCCATCATTTAAAGCCATTCCAAGTATTTGTCTTTATTTAGCATAAAATTTTAAGTCAGGTATTTTCTTTGACAAAATAGGTGATCCTTTAACAAGCAGATACTAAGTTGCTGGGGAAGTGCTAATTGTTGATATCTGCCAGGCCATTGCTCCCTGCACAGCTCAGAACTCCTGACCTTCCCATCCCCAGCAACCGCTCCGGGCATGTGGCTCAAAGACTTTATCCCGCCTTTCAATTCAATGGATGTGCCTTGAGGGTCATGAATGGTCAGAGTTGCTCCTGACCTTCCCATCCCCAGCAACTGCTCTGGGTATGTGGCTCAAAGACTTTATCCTGCCTTGCAATTCAATGGATGTGCCTTGAGGGTCATGAATGGTCAGAGTTGCGGTGAAGTTGCCCTAAGGTGCCCTTTCCTCTAGATTCCTTATTTATTTAAACTAATATTTGAGTTTTGAGCAATGCATGAGCTTTGGGAAAGCTTGAACATAAAGGCAGGGCAATTTCTTCTCAATGCCATTTGACACAGGGCCCTTCTCTGGAGAGAACAATGTTTATTCAGCACAAATCTGCCCAGACATAAAACAACTTCTTCAAACTTGAAAAGGAAACAACCTTGGGGGAAATGGAAACTTAAACAGAGGTTGTGACAGTAGGTTTTTCTCTCTCTCTCTCTTCACAGAACATGCTTTTTCTTCACTTTTGCATTTTCCCCCTCAAGAAAGATTTTTGCCTTCTGTCTTTAAAATAGTACTCTCGGGGCACTTAAATTGTTGATGTCTGACACATTCCAAATCTGGTTACTATCAAATAAATTACATAATATAGTGTACTTCTGAGTTCCACATACAACTTGGGATATAGTTAGCACTAAAATAATGAGAGGTTACACATAGAAGACTGATTCGTTTTATTTTTTCAGCTTTATTGACATATAACTCTGTGTAAGTTTAAGATCTTGGAGAGGGAAATGGCAACCCACTTCAGTATTTTTGCCTAGAGAACCCCCTGGACAGAAGAGCCTGGCAGGTATGGCCCATGGTGTTGCAAAGAGTTGGACATGACTGAAGTGATTTAGCATGTATGCACAAGTTTAAGACACACATGTACTGATTTGATACACTTTTATATTGCAATACAATTACCAGCATAGAGTTAACTAATACCTCCAGCAGGTCACACACTTATAATTTCCTTTTTGTGGTGAGAACATTTAAGGTCTACTCTCTTAGCAATTTTCAAATACATATTGCAATAATGTTCATTATAGTCACCATGCTGTGTATAAGATTCCTGGAACTTATTCATCTTCTAAGAAGTTTGTACTCTTTGACCAACATATCATCATTTTTCCCACCTTGCAGCTCCTAGTAACCACTGCATTAGTCTCTGTTTTTATGAGTTTGACTTTTTTTTAATTCCACGTAAAAGTGGTATCATGCAGTATTTGTCTTGTCTGACTTATTTCACTTTTAGTACAGTGCCCTCTAGGTCCATCCATATTGTCACAAATGGCAAGATTTCCTTCTTTTTCAAAGAGGAATAGTATTCCATCATCTATATTAGATAGATCAAGTTTCAACTTGCATCAAGATCCTCATTGGCTTTTGTGGTTACTGATCTGTCAGATTCTAGAAATTTGGTCCTGATAGGCTTAGGAATATAATAAGATACTCAAAGATGGATAATTTTGGAGCTAGACAAGCACTTATCTGTCTAATTTATCTGGCTATTTTGACAGATGAAGAAATTGAAAGGCAGAAAAAAAGCTGCTGAACATTATATTGCGAATTAGTGATAAATCATAAGACTAAAATTCAGGTTTTCTGAATTAAAGATCAATATTCCTGCCACCGCCCCATGGCTAATATGGATTAAGCATGCCACTGCAGATGGTGACTGCATGCATGAAAGACGCTTGCTCCTTGGAAGAAAAGCTATGACCAACCTAGAAAGAATATTAAAAAGCAGAGACATTACTTTGCCGACAAAGGTCCATCTAGTCAAAGCTATGGTTTTTCCAATAGTCATGTATGGATGTGAGAGTTGGACCATAAAGAAGGCTGAGCAATGAAGAATTGATGCTTTTGAACTGTGGTGTTGGAGAAGACTCTTGAGAGTCTCTTGGACTGCAAGGAGATCCAACCAGTCAATCCTAAAAGAAATCAGTCCTGAATATGCATTAAAAGAATTAATGCTGAAGCTGAAGCTCCAATACTTTGGCCACCTGATTCGAAGAACTGACTCATTGGAAAAGAGCCTGATGCTGGGAAACAGTGAAGGCAGGAGGAGAAAGGGATGACAGAGGATGAGAAGGTTGGATGGCATCACCAACTTGATGGACATGAGTTTGAGCAAGATCTGGGAGTTGGTAATGGACAGGGAAGCCTGGCGTGCTGCAGTCCATGGGGTCGCAAAGAGTCAGACATGACTGAGCAACTGAACTGAACTGAAGCATTCCATGCCAAGCTCTTTTACATTCATTCCATCATTAAATCCTCAAAACAATATATGAAGTAGGTCCTAACATTATCAATATTTGACAGATGAGAAAACTGAGGATCAGTGAGATTAAGTGACTTGCCTAAAGTCATATTGCTGATAAATACATTATGGGTCCAGGATTCAACCTAAGTCTATTTGACTCTTGAGTCTGAGCTCATAGATACTACTCTATATTGTTACTTCTCTTCCTTGTTTTTTGACTTCAAACTCTGTTTCCTTTTTATTCAAAACATATCCAGTTTCCATATAAGCATCTCAAAAATAGTTATTTTATTTAATTGATGGAATTTGAGAATGAACTGACTGAATACCTTTTCTCTCTCTCTTTTTTTTTAAAAAAATGTTTATTGGAGTATAGTTGCCTTACTATGTTTTGTCAGTTTCTGCTGCTGCTAAGTCGCTTCAGTAGTGTATGACTCTGTGTCACCCCATGGATGGCAGCCCACCAGGCTCCCCCGTCCCTGGGACTCTCCAGGCAAGAACACTGGAGTGGGTTGCCATTTCCTTCTCCAATGCATGAAAGTGAAAAGTGAAGTCGCTCAGTCATATCCCACTCTTAGCGACCCCATGGACTGCAGCCCACCAGGCTCCTCCATCCATGGGATTTTCCAGGCAAGAGTACTGGAGTGGGGTGCCATTGCCTTCTCCTGTACAGTAAAGTGAATCAGCAATAACAATACATATATGCCCTTTTTTGGATTTCCTTGCCATTTAGGTCACCACAGAGCAATGAATAGAGTTCTCTGTGCTCTACAGTTCTCATTAGTTCTGTCTCATTAGTGATCTGTCTTATATATAATATCAATAGTGCATATATGTCAATCCTAATCTCCCAATTCATCCCACCCTCCCCTTTCCCCTTTTATATCCATATGTTTGTTCTCTATGAATGAGTCTCTCTCTCTGCTTTATATAACTTTCTCTGCATCTATACAATTCTAATAGTCAAATAGTGGGATAAAAATTCAATTTTTTTTTTTACTTCACAAGTACTTTTTATTGCACACTGAATAATAATATTTGGATGTGTTGGGTTAAATAAAATATATTGAATCTCACCCATTTATTTTTACTTATTATAAATGTAGGTACTTGAAAATTTTTATTTTTTTTAATTTATTTTTTATTTTACTTTACAATTCTGTATTGGTTTTGCCATACATTGACATGAATCCACCACGGGTGTACATGCGTTCCCAAACATGAACCCCCCTCCCCACAACATCTCTCTGGGTCATCCCCTCGTACCAGCCCCAAGCGTGCCATATCCTGCATCAGACATAGACTGGCGTTATTCATTCTTTCAATCAGCTAACAAAAGTTTATAGCTCATCTATTTTAAAATGGTACACCCGTGGCGGATTCATGTTGATGTATGGCAAAACCAATACAATATTGTAAAGTAAAAATAAATAAATAAATAAAAAATAAAGCCCCCCCAAAAGAAACTTAAAATAAGATAAAATGGTCCTCTATTAAACAGTGTATGTGTCTATGCTGGGGTTGGGGATATAAAGCACAAATTTGAAGAATATATGGAGTAATATCCAAAGAGTTAATCTAGTATGAGAGATAGGCATGTACAAATGAATGACAAGAAGTAGAAACTGCCTATTTTAGTTTTTCTTGCTATTACAACAAGTTATCAAAAACTGAGTGGTTTAAGACAACATATTTATTATTATCTTATAGTTTGAGGTGTCAGAAGTCTAACATGGATCTTATAGAACTAAAATTAAGGTGTTGCCAAGGCTGTGTCCTTCACTGAGGCCCTAGGCAACAATTTATTTCCTTTCTTTTTTCAGCTTATAGAGGCTGCCCACATCCCTTGGTGCTTGGTCTGCTTCCATCCACTAAGCCACCAAAGGTAGCTTGAGTCCTTCTCACATGATGTCATGTAACCCTTCTCTTCTGCCTCCCTCTTTCACTTTTAAGGACCCTTGTGATTACATTGGGCTCATTTGGGTAATTAAGAAAAAGTTCTCTATTTTAAAGTCACATGATTAGCGATCGTAATACTATTTGCAAACTTAATTTGCCTTTGCTATATAACCTAACAGATTTCTAACAGAATAATATGTGGACATCTTTGGAGAGCCATTATTCTGCCTACTAAAATGTCACAATGGGTAATCAAATAAAATACAAATGGAATTTACAGAAGGATATGAAATCTTGGCTGTCATATGGAACAACATATTAATACACTGAATGTGTTGTATTTTAATGAGAACTTTTATTTACTGGTTTCATTTCAGGCAAATCAGTTTGTGAACAGGGACATAATCTTTATTTTTAAAACAGAAGTCCATCAAGACAATTGGTTAACTGTTTACACTGTAATTTGAGTACATTGGGCTGCTATTGATACTTCTGTTTTAAGCTTAGTGATTTATTTATATACAACTACTGAACTGATTGGGCACACACGGCCTACCATTAAAATGTTTTGTAATGCAAAAGAATAAAAAAAAAGCAAAATATCATGTAAGCAATTTTAACCATTTGGATGTACTTATAGTACTTAACCATTTTAAAAACAATTGGTTATAGTGCTTAACCAATTTAACCATTTGAATATGTTTATAGTACAACAGTTAGAACTAGACATAGAACAACATACTGGTTGCAAATTGGGAAAGGAGTATGTCAAGGCTTTATATTGTCACCTTGGTTATTTAACTTATATGCAGAGTACATCATGCGGAATGCCAGGCTGAATGAAGCACAAGCTGGAATCAAGATTGAGGGGAAAAATATCAATAACCTCGGATATGCAGTCAACACCATCCTTATGGCAGAAAGTGAAGAATAACGAAAGAGCCTCTTAATAAAGGTGAAACAGGAGAACGAAAAAGCTGGCTTAAAACTCAGCATTCAAAAAATGAAGATCATGGCATCTGGTCTCATCATATCATGGCAAATAGATGGGGAAAGGATAGAAACAGTGACGGACTTTATTTTCTTGGACTCCAAAATCACTGTATATGGTGACTGCAGCCATGAAATTAAAAGACGCTTACTCCTTGGAAGAAAAGCTTTGACCAACCTAGACAATGTATTAAAAAGCAGAAACATTACTTTTCTGACAGATGTCCATCTAGTCAAAGCTATGGTTTTTCCAGTAGTCATGTATGGATGTGAGTGCTGAACCATAAAGAAGGCTGAGCAATGAAGAATTGATGCTTTTGAACTGTGGTGTTGGAGAAGACTCTTGAGAGTCCCTTGGACTGCAAGGAGGTCCAACCAGTCAATCCTAAAGGAAATCAGTCCTGAATATTCATTAGAAGAATTGATGCTGAAGCTGAAGCTCCAATACTTTGGCCACCTGATGTGAAGAACTGACTCATTGGAAAAGAGCCTGATGCTCGGAAACATTGAAGGCAGGTGGAGAAGGGGAAGATGAGATGGTTGGATGGCATTACTGACTCAATGGACATGAGTTTGAGCAAACTCGGTGAGATGGTGAAGGATAGAGAAGCCTGGTAGCCCATGAGATCTCAGAGAGTTGGACATGACTGAGTGAGTGAACGACAATAGTGCTTACTGAGGACTCCAACTGTAGACATTAAATAAAGAATTGTTTTAGAATCAAAGGTTCATGCCAATAATAATTTTTCAATCACAGAATAATATTTTGGTGGGCATTAAACATGATGTTGGAGAAGGCAATGGCAACCCACTCCAGTGTTCTTGCCTGGAGAATCCCAGGGAAGGGGGAGCCTGGTGGGCTGCCGTCTAAGGGTTGCACAGGGTCGGACATGACTGAAGCGACTAAGCAGCAGCCTCAGCAGCAAACACAATGTGATATTTAGAAGTCAGGAATTGTCCTCCTAAGTGAAGAACTTGTCTAACATAAAGACTTAATTCGGGGTCTGAAGTTTAAAAAAAAAAAAGCCAGTATCAATTACAAGGCATTATCCCTTCATGTCAGCTTTGCATTTCCAGAGAATTTTTCATGATCATGATTGACCCATTTCTTTGCAAGAGAGCAAGTCAAATGCATGGTCATAAAAAACCTGTAAATTTCAGGGTCTTATTTTGACTTTGCAGATGAAGAAACAGATTCAGGGAAGTTATACTACTCACCTAAGGACACCCGGTTACTAAGGGAAAGAACCAGGATTTAAATTCTAATTCCTTCACTCCTATGATGTGAGTACTACTATAATTTCTGTCTTACTGTTGAAGAAATTAAGGTTCAGAGACGTTGGGTAACCTAACCAGCTAGAAAAAGTGGCAGAACTGTCACCCAAATCTATGTCTATCTAACATCAAAGTTAGGCTCTTTTCCTCTAAAACTCTCTAGGATGTAATAGTTTTTCAAGTCAAATCAATCCTAGTACAAATATATCTGAAAATAAAATCATTTTGCATTGCATTTTCATCACTGAAGCCAGAATCTGGCCCTTCAAAATCTTGATTGATTTCCCACATGGCAGCAGCACTCTGGGAGGTTCCCAAGCTTGTTCCCTGTCTTCATAACACTGATGAGCACTAATTCAATTAATCAAATATAAGCTGATGATCTATGATGTTGAAATTGATTTTCAAATAAAACCAATTATGATTGTTCACAGTTCCAAGGAGAAAATATAAGTTGGGTGATTTTGAGGCACAATTACTGAATACAGAAGTATCAAAGATAAGAGAAGACACATCAACTGAATTTACAAAGAACTTTCACTTTTCAATTATTATCTCAATAAATCCAATTGGGAGGCTAGTAGGGTAAGGATTGCTATCTCCAGAAACTGAGATATGAACTCTCAGGAATTTTTCAAAATAGGATCCAAATCTCCCCAAACAGAATGCCTTGACTTTTTGAATCAACCTCATAAACATTCCCTCTAACTGTAGAACTTTAATGATAGATTCATATTTTCTGATAGGATAAGTACTTCCTCAGCTATCATTATTATTCATCTCCTGATATAATTTTGTCCAGAGACTGGACTCAATGCTCAGGAGAATCTGCATCTCTGAATAAGAAGTCTTTCATTACCATAAGGCAGGCTAATGCTATGACAGGATAGTCACTCCCTGTCACTCCATACTAGAGTCTTCTTTATACTGGTTTAAATGAAGCAGCTTCCAAGTGTGGTCTAACTCACCTGAAGGTCTACATGTAGCCCCTCCCTGCCCCCATCATCCACTGATCTGGACTAGTGCTTCCCTGCAGAACATTCCAGGACAGATGAAACCCAGTTGCTCAAGGCTGCTCTGGCCTTATGCCATGTTGATCTGGTTCCATTGGATGTTTCTATAGCAAACATGCACTTTCTCTAATAGAGTCTTTAGTCAAGAAGTGGTCAGGTCATTTGTGAGAGAAAAAAAGTCTTTTCAGGAAACTTTCTTCTGTAAGGGTGGTTCCCTGGGGTTACCAACCAGTTAAAACACTGCAGGTCAGTCTTGCTGCATTAGATGACTCAGTGTCTACTGCTCTGCTTTTAGCTTGCCAAGTTACTTACGTGTCTAACTAAAACCCAGGCCTTCTGGATCTTTGTCTATGGGCCGATGCCCCATCAATGCTTCAGTCTAAGCCTGACAGCTGGAACTCACTAGCATATAGCCATTTAGTTTCAGAGAGCCTTAAAGAAGAAAAAGGCACTGTCTGTTTCTGGAAGAGAGAATTTTAGTTCCTGGGATGGCAAAAGCTCCTCATTCTTGACTGTCTTATGTGTATCCAGACCTTGGAAATGTCTGTGATGTTCATCAGCATTGAGCTGATCTCACCCTAATTCAGAGCAGATGGCTGCTTATATGTTATGATTTTAAAAGGAAAGTCTCTTCCAACTTTCAGAAACATCTGCCACCCACTATCTAGGTTACAAACTCTATACTATTGCTGTTGAAAGGACAGATTCTGGGTTAAGAATACCTGAGCTTGAATCTCGCTCTGCCACCTATTGTGTGACCCTGATCATGTTTCTTAATTCCTCCAGGAGTCAGTGCATAACTGTGGATGGTAACTGTACCACTTTTTTGGGATCCTTATGAGGATTAAATGAAATCATGTTTCTGAAGTGCAAAGAAGAGAACTGGCTCATATTTTTATCAATGGTATTAATTATTACTAATTTGCCAATCAAAAAAACCCCACATTGATCTGTATCTACTTCTAGGGAGAGAATCCAATGTAATGTATCACTGAGAATAAGAATGGCAATGAAAGGAAGGTTGAAAGGACCAGGGTAGGGTACTGAAGGGAAGAACTGGAAGCAGGGTAGAGACAGAGCCACAGGATCACCAAAGCAATTTTCACTTAAACAGTCCCATTTTCCCTGAGCAACCACCAGTACTTGTATATCGAGATCCAGATCTAAAACTCACATGGCCAACTTCTGCCTTGTTAAGGGGGTTGGCTTTTTCTCTATAAGCTGAAAAAATATTTGTAATATTGTGTAAGGAAACAGATGAGATGGCAGGTGTGTTTCATTGTATCTATATGGCGAATGCACTGAACTTTAGTCAGGGACTTTATTGAGTCCTCCTACCCTTGCAAGGGCTTCCCTGCTGGCTCAGATGGTAAAGAACCTTCCTGCAATGTGGAAGACCCGGGTTCGATCCCTGGGTCAGAAAGATCCCCTGGTGGAGGAAATGATAACCACTCCAGTATTCTTGCCTGGAGAATCCCAGGGATAGAGAAGCCTGGCGGGCTACAGTCCATGGGCTTGTAAAGAGTCAGACATGACTGAGGGACTAACACACACCTGCAAAATGAAAAGGAAATTTTGCTGCAAAACAGGTAGGCAAATGACTGGCACAATAATAGAAGGTACTTCCATCAGTTTAATGAAATATCTTCCAGAGAATGCACAGACTAAATGCAACTCACTCTCCATGTGGTATATTGTCTAAGCCCTGGGCTGAAATCTCCGAGACCTGAGTTCTAATCCACGCTGCTAATAATTTATTGTGTGGCCTTGGGCAATTCAGATAACTTTCCAGGGGTTGAGTCTCCCCATCTTCAAAATGAGCATGATAACCACCCTATATAGTTTATATGATTAATATAAAGGTCAAATGAAATTTAAAAATGCAAAAGTCCTATGCAGTTAAAAAAGAACTCTAAAAATATAAGGTATAAAGTGGGATGTATCCTCTTAAAGCAATAATTTCCAACAATGCATCCCAGACATACAGCTGTTTTCTGTCATTCTTTGCAGTCCCTGAGGAGGAAATCTACATGACCAACTTGGTCGCTTGTTCAGTGTTTTAAAAGGTTTTGCCACCATGCCATTTTTTTTATGTCTAGTATAAATGTATGTAACTGCAGTGAAATGCTAAATTTACTAAAGAAAGGGAGAAGAATCACCATTAATTATATTTATGGAAAATAACATATAACATCCCTGTGGCACTTACCATAAGTCAGGTTCTACTCTAAGGACTTTGATTTTAATTCATTTATATTGTTGTGGTTTAGTTGCTAAGTTGTGTCTGACTCTTTGCGAGTCCATGGACTGCAGCCCACCAGGCTCCTCTGTCCATGGGATTCTCCAGGCAAGGATACTGGAGTGGGGTGCCATTGCCTTCTCCAGGGGATCTTCCCAACCCAGAGGTTGAACTCTCATCTCCTACATTGCCAGGTGGACTCTACCACTGAGCCACCAGGGAAGCCCAGTTCATTTACATAGACAATAACAATAATTCTATGATTGAAGTACATATTGTTAGTATATCTATTTTACAGATAAAATATTGAGGCATCAAAAAATTAGGTGAACTGCCCGAGGTAACATATCTAGTAAAAAACAGAGCTGAGGCTTGAATTTTGGTACTCTGGCTCCAGAATTCTTGCTAAGTAGAAGCTTAATAGAATCCCGATCAATTTGTCACTTCAATAAACATTTAGTCCGACAAAATCATTATTAGAAATACAATAGTCATCCTAACGCATAAATTCCCTCTAAAGAGTCCCCAGCATTTAGTCTTGGCTTGATAACTTTTCTGCAATAGCCTACCACCTCACAAGGTTGATCATTTCAATTTAAAATAACTCTATTAAAATTGTATTCTTTACCTTCCTCTTAAGTTTGTCTCTTTGTATGTTTTATCTGTCAGTCCTATTTCTGCTCTTTGATATAACACAAAATAAACCAACACACTTTTTATATACCAATGCCTAAAATATTTGCAGACAGATTTCTTGATTTCTTTCACCCCCCTGCCCTTCTGAAACTCTTAGCCTTTCCAGGTTAAACACTCCCAGTTCCTTCAATTGTCCATTGTCTTTTTGGTGACATGTATTTCATAACCCTTTACCATCCTAGACAACTTTTTTGGGGCAAACTGTAGTCTGTCAATAGGCCTCTTAAGTAAGGCAAAATAAACTGAACACACAATTTCAGATGTCATCTAAAGTGCAGTGGAACCAATACTCCTATTGTTCTGGACCCTACCTTCCTGTGATGCAGACTAAGATGGAATTAGCATTTTTGGCAACCTAGTCACCCTGCTTGTGCTCTTAGCCAAATAAAATCCCGAGACAGTACTTTTGCAGTTGGATTTTTGGACCTGAATGAAAAACTTTACATTTTTTTTTATTAAATGTCATCTGGTTAGTTTCAACCCATCATTCCAAACTACTGAGATCTTTTTGAATAGGAATTATGTTCTCCAAAGAATTAACTGTCCCTCCCAACTTCCTCTCATCTGCAAATGTGATAAGCATAATTTATGTGTCATCTAAGTCACTAATAAAATATGCAGAACTGGACAGCACCCTGAGAGAGGGCTCTTTGGTGGTCAACAACACTGAATCACTAATCAACACTTCTGAAGCACAGTGCCTGCTGCCTGTCCAGGGTTCCCCACTGCGCCACATTTCTCTGGCTCTGTCTCATGCCCTGAGCAATTCTCCAAATAGGACAAGGTAAGGGTTTTGTGAAGGCCAGTGCAAAATGAAAATGCGGGGCCTCTTGTTCAATAGTTAAGAATTTTTACACAGTAACAGTAGATCATTAAACCAAGTAGGGGACTCTCCTAAGCGTGGGAGCCTTATGACTCCACAAGTCCTGTGCCCATGAAGCTAGCCTTATCCCCAAACTTTCCTGTGACAGAGACTGCTAGCTGTTGTGCAAAATCTGTTTTCTTTCCTTTCTGAGCAGATACCTAGGCTCTATGTACCAGCCTCCACTGCAGTCAGAGGTGACTATGAGTCTGAGTTCTAGCTACTACAGTGTGAATGGAAGTGATATATATATCAATTCCAGACCTGGCCCATAAGAATTGCACATGAGTTTTTTCATGTTCCTTCATCAGCTTGATATAGATGACAATGGAGACTTTGGAAGCTACATGCTAGAGGTGGTAAAATTTGAAGAATGAAGGAACCCAAAAACTTGACTTTTTTAGAACTTTGTGTGAAAAAATTAATGTCTATTACCATTAAACCATTATATATCTTTGTGTTTGCTTCTTAGAGTGTTTATATCACTCTAGAAAATATATTGCCTAAATATCAGAATTACCTAGAGAGCTAGTTAAAATTCAGATTCCTGGGTCCCCCTACTAGAACCAGGTCTAAGGTGGGGACTGAAAATCTATATTCTTAACCAACCAGACACAGCAGATTCTGATGAAAAGTTTGGAGACCCATTGTCTAGGCTTTTCTTCTAATTTTCCCTATCACAATTCCCCTATCCTATGTTTGATTTTCTTCTGGTTCTTATTCCCAAGGTGATATTTACCTCATGCCTTTAATTAATCTGCTCCATTGAATATAGTTTTGATGTCTGGAGCTCTAGCAACCATTTTGTAATTTAGGGATGGAAGTTAAAAGCAAAAAAATGGAGGAGCAGAAAGAGCGTAAAATCCTAGATCCCTGATGACTTCTTGAAGTTTCCATACCAATGCTGTATTATCTAACTCTTGATTCTTTTTGCTTTGAGAGAATGAATGTTTATGTGTTTGTAATGCTATCCAATAGAGTTTTCTAATGTGTAATTTTCTATTCTATTTAGTAAAATCTAATCCTAACCCACTCCAGTATTCTTGCGTGGAGAATCCTATGGACAGAGGAGCCTGGCTATAGTCCATGGGGTCGCAAGAGTCAGACAGGACTTAGCGACTAAACCACCACCACCACCACCAATCCTAACCCACTGGGAATTGTGTTGGAATGTGTTGTTCTTTCAGGGCTCAAGATATATATATTTCCTTATGCTAAGGGTTACTCTTTATCTTCATATAAAATCAGACCTTGCCTGAGTAATTGTCCAAGCAAATTAGTAGCATGGTGGAAGAAATGGAAGTCAATACTTCATTTCACTAGGACCTTAAATTGCATTTCTCTTTAGTCATCAAAAACTCTATCATATAAAACTAGAAATAGTACTGTTAAAGTCTTAAAAATAGAGATAACATCCTGTGTTCAATATTTTTCAGTGAATATTCACCTTATACCAGCTTGCTATGAACTGAATGTATGTGTCCCCTCAAAATTCATATGTTGAAATCTAATGCCCAATGTGATAATATTCAGAAGTGGGGCATTTGGGATGTGTTAAGTCTTGTGAATGGGATTAGTGCCATTATAAAAGATACCCTTAGAGAAATCCTTTGCCTCTTCTGCCACGTGAGGTTACACTGAGAAAACAACTGTCAATGAGGAATCAGGCTCTCATCAGACTAAATCTGCCAGTGACTTGATCTTGAACTTCCCAGCTTGCAGAACTGTAAGGGACAAATTTCTGTTGTTTATAAGCCACTCAGTCTACGTGGTATTTTTGTTACAGCAGCCCAAATAGACTAAGATACAGCTCATTCTTCCTAATCTGATGAAAATAATTAAGTATACTTTTGAGAAGCAAGATGATTGAGGCACCCTTTTTGGTCTAAGATGATTTTGAAAAGCATGGATAGGATGGTTCTGTCTTTCATTTTTCTTTCATCTATTAAAAAGCAAAGACAGAGTGACAGATGAAACAGGATCTAGTCATCCATCTTAAAGGGACTGTTGGAGCTTTTGCATACAAATGAAAGCTATCATTCTTGTCAACTTTAAGTTGGGGCTCTAAACATGATACCTACAGCCAATTAGTATTTCATGACCAATCAGAGCACTCATGCAGACTGTTCTCCCACCCCAAAACATAATCCTAATGACAAGAATTATTAGTTGCAGAAGATAAAGCAGTTTTATCTTGTGATATCGAAACAACTTGACTCAATATATTATTCATTTATGCTAAAAGCATGTATTTTCCAAGAATATTTTGACTATGCCTTGACAATGAAATGCAGATGAATAAAAGGCCTAAATTATTTGAGATTAGGTATTCTGTGATGTCACAAAGAAGTCCTGTGCCACAAAGGTCAGCTTCCTAAGGATCATACTCATAATGAGGGACATGCAGTGCTCTGATTTCTCATGCAGGAGACAAAATCGTCACCTGGCTGTGCGACTTGGACCATCAATTCCAGCTTTCAGTGATGTTACCTCTATCCCTTGCAAATCCTTGGAATATGCCAATTTGGACGGTCTAAGAAGATATATGTGTGACATCAATAATGTCAGGGATAAAATATGCCCACTGAGCATGTTCAAGGGAGCTTGTGCCCTTAAAAGAGACAAAAACTAGAGAACAAAGATAACAGGCTTATTGACAGCTAACAAGCAGCCACAAGCAGCTTTAAAGCTGGACGGAGTCAGAGAAGTATTTGCTTAAAAGCCCTTTGTCCTTGAACAAAGAAAGAAAGCCCCTAGCACAGAAAAGGCAGGTCAGTTTTCTCACTCAGAAACTTTGTCAGCACTTTCCTTGCTGGGCTAGTAATCTACTAAGTGGGAGAAAGGTTGATTTCCCTATTCCTTAGATTTGCAAATATATCTATCGGTGGTCCCTTTCGGCTATCCAGAGACTGGTTAAAATTCAGCAGTGGGTGAAGCAGTACTCATCAAGATGCCTACAAATGCAGGGTCTATCTCCATAAAATGTTGAATTTTGAGAAGAATATTAACATCCTTTTACATTTATGTTAATACCTTTAACATAAAAACAAGTCTGCCTTTAAGTAACAACAGAAGAGAAAAATCCATAATGTGAGTGCCTGCATGCTAAGTCTCATCAGTCATGTCCCACTCTTTGTGGCCTTATGGACTGTTGCCCGCCAGGCTCCTCTGTCCATGGGACTCTCCAGGCAAGAATACTGGAGTGGGTTGCCATACCTTCCTCCAGGGGATCTTCCCAACCCAGGAATCGAACCCGGGTCTCTTATGTCTCCTACATTTGCAGACGGGTTCTTTATAGCTGAGCCACTGGGGGAACCCAAATCAATAATAGTTTACAATTAATGAGCTATTTTTTAAATAAGAACCAGCTCTCCAGTTCCATAATTATTCATTTCCATGACTTCATAGTATAAAATGAGAATGTGTTTTCCCATTCAAAGAGATTCTTAATACCAAGTTCACTTTACTTTCTTAGGGAAAAAAGCTTTCTATTAGAGTCAGTTTCAAAGAGGAAAAACATGGATATCTCTAGGGTTGGAGCTTAAAAAGAAGTTTATGCTCTGCTTTTTTCTTTCTAGATAGCATGGGAATTAAGGCAATCCAACAGTGGCTAGATGCTTACTAACTAACCATGAATTCAACTCCTACCTCCACTACTTATTAGCGATATGACATTATTAAAATTATGTAAACACTCTATGCCTCAGTTTCCCCACAAGTAAACGAGAATATTAGAATTTTTATAGGGTTGCTATAAGGATTAAGTGAGATAATGGAAGTACTTAATAAATTAGAACTGATGTGATTTTGAATATTACCACAGTCTTAGTCTGTTGGTCCAAAAATTTATCATCTTTACAACATTCAAATAAGAATGTCCAAACATTGGTGCTGTATTTCAGTGCCATTTCCTAAAGGTATCTCTGTCAGAAGGGATTAACTAAGTATCTGTTATGTGCCTGGAATGGTGCTAGATTCTGCAAAGAAGAAGATTTTACAGCCACTGCCTTCAAGGAATGCACAAAGTTGGAGTATATAATCCAGTTTTGACAGAGTCTCTGACAGATGCTAGAAATGCTAATCTATAATGAGTAATATATGCCCAGGACTGGAATATAAAATTAGCCTAGACTGCTTAAAGCGGGAGAAGAGATACGAAGATCATGTTGAAAAGCAAGTTATTCACAAAATTTAAATAAACCCGAAACTTTAGTTAAGGCAAAATTTCTCAGCACAGCCACTACTCTGTGTACTTAAGAGACAAAATAAAATATAAGACATGTATTAAAAGGAGCAATCTTTGACTCATTATTCTTTCTGTGCTGTTCTTAGTCATTCAGTCATGTCTGACTCTTTGCATCATACAAAGTCGTGTCTGACTCCTGTGAACTGTATGTAGTCCACCAGACTCCTCTGTCCATGGGGATTCTCCAGGCAAAAATACTAGAGTGTGTTGCCATGCCCTCCTCCAGGCATTATTCTCTCTACCTACTGACTTCTTATTTTGTGTTTTATTTGAGAACATGTACATCCCAGGTGGCTCAGGGGTAAAGAATCAACCTGCAATGCAAGAGATGCAGGTTTAATCCCTGGGTCGGGAAGATCCCCTTGAAAAGGAAATGGCAACCTCCAGTATTCTTGCCTGAAAAATCCCAAGGACAGAGGAGCCTGGTAGGCTACAGTCTAAGGGGTTGCAAAGAGTTAGACATGACTTAGTGACTAAAACAGCAATAACAGTGTGCAAGAGAGACAGAGAGGGAAGTTAAGCATCTAGCTTGCTTCCCTATTTTTCTAGGGTGAATTTTGTGAGTGTCTTTTTTAAAATTAATTTATTTATTTTAATTGGAGGATAATTATTTTATAATACTGTGGTGGTTTTTGCCATATAGTTGACATGAATCAACCATGGGTGCCTATGTGTTCCCCCATCCTAAACCCCCTTCCACCTCCCTCCCCACCCCATCCCTCTGGGTTGTCCCATAACATTGGCTTTGAGTGCCCTGCTTCATGCATCAAACTTTTACTGGTCTATTTTACATAGAGTAATATACATGTTTCAAAGTTATTCCCTCAAATTATGCTACCCTCGCCCTATTTAGATAGAAACCCAAATAGGTAAAATGACCTTGCTTAAAGGGCTTCCCTGGTGGCTCAGAGGGTAAAGCATCTGCCTACAATGCAGGAGACCTGGGTTTGATCCCTGGGTCAGGAAGATTCCCTGGAGAAGGAAATGGCAACCCACTCTAGTACTCTTGCCTGGAAAATCCCATGGACAGAGAAGCCTGGTAGGCTATAGTCCATGGGATCGCAAAGAGTCGGACACGACTGAGCAACTTCATGACTTCACAAAGTCAAATACCTGTTTATAAGCAAAACCAGAATCAGAACCCTAAGCTAGAACTACCAAGCACCTCTTTAAGCTCCAGGAGGATTATCAAATCAGTAACTCAATGCCTTCAAAGGGGGCAAAGAGCTTACTCATGCCTTTATGTGCAGGATCCACATCTTCAGCATCTTTTGCCTCCACCTACTCAATCGCCCCTGTCACACTGGGCTCAGCACACTGAATCATCACAGTGGATGCTCAACAGATGCTTATCTAGTCAAGGGAGAATATTGTGGCTTGATTCCACAGTCATGAAAAACATCCACGGACTTACCCTTTCCATAGAGAGTAAATGTCGGAGAAGGCAATGGCACCCCACTCCAGTACTCTTGCCTGGAAAATCCCATGGATGGAGGAGCCTGGTAGGCTGCAGTCCATGGGGTTGCTAAGAGTCAGACACGACTGAGTGACTTCACTTTCTCTTTTCACTTTCATGCATTGGAGAAGGAAATGGCAACCCACTCCAGTGTTCTTGCCTGGAGAATCCCAGGGATGGGGGAGTCTGGTGGGCTGCCATCTATGGGGTTGCACAGAGTTGGACACAACTGAAGCGACTTAGCAGCAGCAGAGAGTAAATGTATTGTTAAGAAAAAGCTAGTGATACTTTTGTTATCCTAAACATATCAAATCAACAAAATTCTTATCTGTTTTTATACCAAATAATCACATTTCACAGAGTAAACCATTCAGCTAAATGGACTACCTAGTGATTTCAAGATAGGGGGTTCATGAGACAAAAAATGGAACTTTTCTAACACCTTCTGGAGGGAAGAGAAAATAGGGGTCAGGCTGCAGATGGCAGATCAGGAAAATGTTCTAGGAATCTGATATAAGGGTAAGTACAATGAACTGACTGAATTGGGCAAAAAGCCACATGTGGCTGGGCAGGAGTATTTGACTTCTTAATTTTGATGCAGGGCTGAAAAACTTACATTGGAAAGAGGAGTAAGAAGAAAGTCAGAGAAAGCATTGATGCTAAAACAACTGGGCTGCCTTTCTCAGAGGGCCCTGGTTTGATGACTTGCCAGGTTGAAAGAGAATCCATAGATTTGTCTCTGAGAACAATCATCCTGACTCTCATTTTTCCAATATACTTTAACAAACTACTTCTTGAAATTCCTAAATGGATAATAGCTAAGTGCAAGCAGACTGTTTTTTTCTCTTTTCACACAATGGCAAAGTGTAATTAAAACTAGCTGCTGTTTCAGGAACCTTCCTTAATAAATAAGGCCAAAATACAATGTTGTTTGTGTATCAATTCCAAGCATTCTTCATTTTAACTAAAATGACAAGGGCAATGCAAATCCATAGCTTCAGCAAATGTTCTCTTTCTAACGGTAATTTATCACCGTCATATTACTTTGCAATTTCATGAAATGGGCTTCAGTGGCATTTTGAAAAATTAGGAAGAGGGGATTGCAGCTAGAGTGGAATAAAGAAAATATTACACACCCCCAAGTGAGGTATTAATCTCCATTCAGATGGCCATTGTGCTTTCATTATCAGGAAACAAAGCCTCACACAGCTCCTTAATAATCCAACTTTTGAGAGCATGAAGCAGCCCAGTAATAATATAATTTGGGGACTAACCCCAGGCAGAAGGAACTAATGATGCCCTATGAGAGATCTGTATGGAGGGAGGTGGGGGGCAGGGTCAAGCCAAGAGTACAGTTCATGGTGGATGTTTTCTGGTGTCCTGTTTACTTGGAAACTAAAAGAACAACATCTCTAATAAGATCCTTATATCCTAAGGAGCTGCACTGTATAAATTATACATGTGCACACGTGTGTAGGTGTACACACACTCACACATCACATATACTTAGAAAGAGCTTCCTTCTGTATGTGCAGCATTCACATACCTCTTGCTTCTAGTTCACCTCCACCTCCTTTCTTATTCTTCAACTATACCTTGCTATTATTACTCACTTCATTTCTATTGCATCAGATTTGTGACAGAATATGATTGCTTTCCACAATGAAAGGGACTACTTATAAAGGAAGGTTCAGTCATTTTCTTACATATAGATTGCTTACGAGAATCTAGAAGCTTACTCTTTTGATAGACTGAGCCTTCAGGGGGAAAGAAAAACAGGCTGAGATTAATTCATGTAGATATGTAGGGATCTGTGTTCAGATTTTTTCTTTTTTTAGGGCATAACACACTCCATTTGTAAATGGCATAAACATTCTCCAGCCACTAGAGTGACATTTAGCAAGTTGGATACTCCAACTTGAACTGACTTAGGTGATGATTCAAAGATGTAAAGGCAAGTACCCATGGGGGGAAAGTAATGAGCACAAGCTTCTCACTGCATCAGTTCCTAATCATCTCCTGCTAGAGGGCATTAAGGACAACTGTGACATAGAGAAACAAATGTATAAAATGTGAAGTGACTCCATCTGGGGCCCTGAAAACTCTCTTTGAATGTCCACAGTAGCCAAAAATAATCACTGAGTGCTTATCATGTGCTAGGCACAGTGTTAGGTACTTTTCATATATTATTTCATTTAATCCTCTTGATCTCAAACATCTCAAACTTCAATATGGCAAAGGAAACTCATATATTTTATATATAAGGAAAAGAGCAAATAAACAGCAGAACATAGTTTTAAACGTGGCAGATTTATGTTGATGTATGGCAAAACCAATACAGTATTGTAAAGTAATTAGCCTCCAATTAAAATGAATAAATTTAAATTTAAAACAAAGAAAAGAAAAATAAACCTACATCTGTCTGACTTAAGTACTTTAATTCTTTCAATGCTCTATTTCCAGTGACAAATTGAAATGAACCCTTTTCAAAAACTTTGTATGAACACAGACATGGCATTATTCTGAGTAAATGTGGGAACTGGTAGTAGTGATGTTGTCACTAAGTCGTGTCTGATTCTTGTAGCCCATCAGGCTGCTCTGTCCATGGGATTTCCCAGGCAAGAATACTGGAATGGGTTGCTATTTCCCTCTCCTGGGGATCTTCCTGACCCAGGGATTGTACCTGGCTCTCCTGTAATTTAGGTAGATTCTTTACCAACTGAGCCACCAGGAAAGCCCCAAATGTGGGAATCGCTGCCTGCTCTTTGGTCTGTGCTGATAATTGATTGCATTTTAGTACACATAAAGGGTTATGATTTCCTGAATACGGGTGGTTTCCTAAAAGGAGAATTTTTTTTGAAAATGTGAAGATGGAAGAGATCAATGAAACTCTTCTTGCCCATCGGTAATTAAACAATATCTGATGCTTTACTCTATTTAGCATCATAATATTCTAGTCACAGATCCTGCCATTATATAGCTTGCTAGCCTCCATTTCTTGAAAGAAGCCCCTGTTGAGCAGTGTGTCATTTTTATGTACTTGTGTGATTAATACTCCATATTTGAGAGCCATAACATAAAAAGAAGTGTTCCATCTGTGCCTGGAAGGGAGGGAGAGAGGGCAGGGAAGAGAAAAAAAGGGAGGGAGGGAAAGAGGGAGGCAGAAAGGAAGGAAGTGCAAAAGGAAGAAAAGACAGAGATATCAGAGGATCATCAGCTTTTGTTTAACACAGAGGAACGTGGTGAGATTCTTAGGGTTGCGTGTAAATTCCCTTTTGCTATTTACATCTCCTTTCTGAAATGAAAATGCCTGTTATTAAAACATGTTTGTGGTCATTTAGAGAGCCTTATATAGAGACGAGTTACTTGCTTACCCATGTACTGTGACAGAAAAGAAACAAGGAAACAAGAAACTCGGTCTGGGGATTTGTGGGCACTAAAGACAGAACTTTGCCTGCTTCACTATTTTAACAAGAGAGGCACTGAAAACATAGGATGAGCTGATAGACAATCTGATAGCAAAGAATTATTTAATATTCCAAAGGGGAATAGTTATATTCCAACTTAGCATGGCCAAAATAACTGAAGTACAAGATTATATTGGTAAATTGGATATATTCACACTTAGGTTAGTATCATTTTTTTCTGCCAATTGAGTTTTCTCTCTGGGGATTTAATGAGTGTATATTTCTGCTTATATTTGTGAACTTGGATCCTTGTTTTGGATCATGATCCTGGCTGGGAGAGCCAGAAAAGAGAAACTTAGAGGACATTTATAATAAATGTTTCTTTTGTTGAACAGAAAACATAAACTCACACACATGTCCCAAACACTTACACTATTTATGTTGGATTGTCTTTAGTTTCTACATGAAAGATTGTTAAATATATTTAAACAGATTTTCTATCACTACAGCAAACTTATTGTTCTCTTGAAGACGTGTTGCATTATTATCCTATGTGTCCTGCTCATGTGCTCAAGCCTGAAAGATAAAATCCTGAATATTGCACTGCTGCTAAAAACCAAATACAAAGGTATAGATGATGATATAAGAGGGAAAGGAGGCTGACCTTTAAAGGAAAGCTGAAAGAATTATAAAAATAACATATATTTAAATAAATATTTCAGACCAATAGAGACCCAGAAGGTATACAGTCTAAGTAGATGGATAGAAATGAAAAATTACATGTATATATGAGATTAAAACACACCAGACACAGACAGACATATGTACTATGCACACACACACAAACACACACACACACACACTTTCTATGTTGAATTAAACATTTTAAAACCATTCATCCAAGATAGGCACTTCGGGAACAGTGGAGTAAGGACCTCAAAAAGCTACTCCTTCATAAAAGCAATGACAACACTGGCAACAATCGTTAAAATTTTTCAGAACACGGTCAATTAACAAGGGCTTGCAACAACCCAAGCAGTGTTTATTAAAGAAAAATGGCTGAAATCTCATTAGTAACATAGAACTTCGTGGCATTTTAACATTCCCTAATTCTGGGCTCCATGCTAGCATTGAAAACCCATAGCCTTACAACTATGGTAGCTTGAAGAATGAGTCAAACAACTATCAGAGAAAGAAGATCAGGTTTGGAACAACCCAAAAGCCTCATCACCAGATAACTGATTCTATATAAGATGTATGGAAGTTCGATGAAAGCTCTATTCTTGGGGCTTGATTTCTTTGGCCATACACAGAACTTACTCTATGCACAGTTTTATAAAACAAATTATCAATGGCCATTGTTTAATATTGCTGCTGCCTGGGGTGGCATTACTACTTGGAATGAACAAGAGGCTGACCAAAAAATATAGAAAGGAAAGATTGGGAATAAGATGTCCATGGAGGTTTTGAAGTGCTCTGAGATATTCATGGACATCTAAAGGTCACGCACGTGAGCAAGACTGTTCACAAGCCCAAGAAAAGACCTGAAAAGATCTATTGATGAGTATGAATTTCTTTTTAGTGTGATAAAAGTATTGTGAAATTGATTTTTGTTATGGTTTCACAAATCTTTACATATACTATCTTAGCATACAGTTTTACAGTTTAGCTATGTATTAATGCTTCACTCATTTTTATTGGTGAATAACTAATGATCCATTGTATGGTTATACTATGTTTTCTTTGTCCATTCATCTATTGATAGACATTTACGCTGTTTCTAATTTTGGCTATCAGGAGCTTTGGTATACATTTTTTTTTTTGTAGACATACGCTTTCATTTCAGCAGTACCAGATAACCAAGCTGACCAAAATAGATCCCCAAAGATTCTGAAAATTAAATAGTTATTGAAACGATAGTCTGCAAAAGTAAGCTAGGACCTGAGTGCTAAACTTAAGCAGGTGACTGCCTGCTAGAGTAAAAATATTTTAATAGGGTCTAAATTTTCCTAACATAATAGATACAATGTTCAAGGAATTAAAAAAAAAAAACTACCACACCAAGAACCAGATAAACATGAACTTGAATGAGAATATACAATGTATTGACTCAAACAATGAGATGAGCTAGATGTTGGGATTATCTGAAAATTATTTTAAAGCAAGTACCATAAAAATACTTGAACAATTAATTATAAATTCTCATAAAACAAATGAAAAAATAATAAAATTTCAACAAGGAAAAGGAGTAACTAAAAATGAAAATCATTGAGTTGAAAAATACTAAATAACAATTTAAAAAACTTTATGGATAGACTCCAAGTTTATGCCCCAACCAGTAATGCTGAAGAAGCTGAAGTTGAATAGTTCTATGAAGACCTAAAAGACCTTCTAGAACTAACACCCAAAAAAGATGTCCTTTTCATCATAGGGGACTGCAATGAAAAAGTAGGAAGTAAAGAAATACCTAGAATAATGGGTAAGTTTGGCTTTGGAGTACAAAATGAAGCAGGGCAAAGGCTAACAGAGTTTTGGCAAAGGAACACACTGGTCATAACAAACATCCTCTTCCAACAACACATGAGAAGACTCTATACATGGACATCACCAGGTGGTCAATACTGAAATCAGATTGATTATATTCTTTGCAGTCAAAGATGGAGAAGCTTTATACAGTCTGCAAAAACAAGATAGGAAGCTGACTGTGGCTCAGATTATGAACTCCTTATTGCAAAATTCAGACTTAAATTGAAGAAAGCAGGGACAACCCATTCAGGTATGATGTAAATCAAATCCCTTACAATTATACAGAAGTAACAAATACCTGTGAGGGATTAGATCTAATAGACAGAGTACATGAAGAACTACGGACAGAGGTTTGTGACATAGTACCGGAGGTACTGATCAAGACCATCCCCAAGAAAAAGAAACGCAAAAAAGCAAACTGGTTGTCTGAGAAGGCCTTACAAATAGCCAAGACAAGAAGAGAAGCGAAAGGCAAAGGAAAAAAGTAAAGATATACCCATCTGAATGCAGATTTGCAAAGAATAACAAGGAGATATAAGAAAGCCTTCCTCGCTGATCAATGCAAAGAAATTGAGGAAAACAATAGAATAGGAAAAATCTCTTCAAGAAAATTAAAGATACCAAGGGAACATTTTATGCAAAGATGGGCTCAATAAAGGACAGAAATGTTTTGGACCTAACAGAAGCAGAAAATATTAAGAAGAGGTGGCAAGAATACTCGGAAGAACTGTACAAAAAGGAACTTCATGGCAAATAGATGGGGAAACAATGGAAATAGTGACAGACTTTTTTGGGGGGGCTCCAAAATCACTGCAGATGATGACTGTAGCCATAAAATTAAAAGACGTTTGCTCCTTGGAAGAAAAGCTATGACCAACCTGGACAGCATATTAAAAAGCAGAGATATTACTTTGTCAACAAAGGTCTGTCTAGTCAAAGCTATGGTTTTTCCAGTAGTCGTATATGGATATGAGAGTTGGACTATAAAGAAAGCTGAGCACTGAAGAATTGATGCGTTTGAACTGTGGTGTTGGAGAAAACTCTTGAGAGTCCTTTGGACTGCAAGGAGATCCAATCAGTCCATCCTAAAGGAAATCAGTCCTGAATATTCACTGGAAGGACTGATGCAGAAGTTGAAACTCCAATACTTTGGCCACCTGATGCAAAGAACTGACCCACTGGAAAAGACCCTGATGCTGGCAAAGATTGAAGGCAGGAGGAGAAGTGGATGATGGAGGATGAGATGGTTGTATGGTATCACTGAGTCGATGGACACGAGTTTGACCAAGCTCCGGGAGTTGGTGATGGACAGCGAAGCCTGGCCTGCTGCAGTCCATGGGGTTGCAATGAGTCAGACACGACTGAGCTACTCAACTGAACTGATGGATAGACTCAGTAGTAGAGTGGAGATATCAGCTGATAGAATATGCAGACTTGAGGACACAATATAGTTCATACAATCTAAACAACAGAAAGCCAGTAAACTGAATTAAAAAAAAAAACAGTCTCATAGAGTTGCAGGAAAATAACAAAAGGTCTTATATTTTATCCTCAGAGTCTCAGAATGAGAGGGGGAAAACAGTGAGGCTGAAAGAGTATTGAAAGAAATAATGGCTGAGTCTTTCCCCAAACGGATAGAGTCTACAGTTATAGATTCAGTAAAAGAATAATTTAGTATTGAAAGATAAATATAGACATCTTTGGATGAAGGAAAAGTAAAAGAATTGGTTGCTAGCAGATATACCTTTAAAACTTGATTAAGGGACATGCTTCAAACAAAAAAGAGAATGATAAATGAAATAATCTTTAAGCGTGAGGAAGGAAGAAGGAAAAACAGAAAAGAGCAGAAATACGAGTACACACAATTGACTAGCCTTTTATTCATGAGTTTTGCAAATCTTATTTGATGACAGAAAAAATATAACATTCAGACTAAAAACAATAACATTTAAAACTGGGGAAGGTAAAGAGATAAATGTAAGTGAATGATCTATATGTCACTCAAATTGGTAAAATGATAACACCATTAGCCTGTCACAAGGAACATGCATATAAGGATAATACACAAGCAACCTGTACAAAAGTTATACAGAAAGAAAGATACAGTCAAAATAACTGTAAATAAATCAAGATGCAATCTTAGAAGGTATCCAAGTAGCCACAATAAGGCAAGAAAAGAGAAACATAGGAACAAGAACTAGAGGAAACAGAATGAAATACAAAATCAATAATAAATAGTATAATCAAGGACATATAGACCAATGAAATACAATACAGACCCCAGAAATAAGTCCTCACATATGTAGCCAATTGATTTTCAACAAGGGTACCAAAATCATTCAATGGGGAAAGGAAAATCTTCAGCCCAGTCAGAAACTGATTATATGTTAAAGAAGAAAGGTGGACCTTTACCTTACAGCTTATGTAAAAAGTAAATCGAAAGGGATCAGAGCCCTAAACTTAAAAGCTAAAATTATAAAACCCTTAAAAGAAAACCTCATGACATTAAAGTTTGGCAGTGATTTCTTGGATATGGCACCAAAATATTGGGTAACAACAAGAAGTATGTATGTGCGTATATATGTATATATACGCACATACATACCTATATATATATAGATGCATATATATGACTTCACTAAAATTGAAAACTTTTGCACATCAAAAGACATGATCAAGAAGAAAAGATAATTCAGACTAGGAGAAAATATTTGCAAATCTTTTAAGGGATTAATAAAATCTGTATTTCAACAACAGAAACAACACAATTCAAAAATGAGCAAAGAATTTGAATACATACTTCTTTCAAAGAAGATATACAAATGGCCAATAAGCACATAAAAGCTCAACATCACCAGTAATTAAGAAAATACAATTAAAAATCACAATGAGATGACACTTCAAACCCATAAGGATGACTATTATTAAAATAAAAAGAAAATACTCATAAAATAAGCATTGGTAAGGATGTGGGAAAATTGAGGATCTGTGCAGTACTTGGGAAAATAAATTGTGCAACCACTGTGGTAACTGGTAGTTTCTTAGAAATTTAAACACAGATCTACCATACAACTCAGCAACTCTACTTCTAAGAATATGCTGAAATGAATTGAAAGCAAGGATTCAAAGATACTTATACACTGATATTTTAGCAGCATTATTCACAGTAGCCAAAACATATAAACAATCCAATACTTATCAGTAGATGAGTGGAAAACAAAATGTAATATATAAATACAATGGAATATTATTAAGCTATAAAAAGAATGGAACTTTGATTATGCTACAACATACTGAAAACACGAAAACATCATGCATGCTAAGTGAAGTAAACCAGAGACATTAAGGGAATATTGTATTTGTATTAATACTGTATTTATCTTTATTGTACAAATACAAATATTATATTGCATTATTTGTATTTGTATACAAATATTGTATTAAGACAATTGATTCCACCTATATGAAGTACCTAGAATAGGTAAATCCACAGAGAATAAAGGTAGAATAGGTGTTATCATAGGATAGGAGAAAGGGGAAATGAGGAGTTATTGCATAATGTGTACAGAGTTTATGCTTGAATTAATGAAAATTTTGGGGTATAGACAGTGGTTATGGATATACTACATTCTGAATGTATTAATATTCAATGCCACTAAATTATATATTTATAATGTTAACATGATAATATTATGTATATTTTACCATAATAACATGGTAAAATTAATTAAATGATTATCTTAAATATAAATGATCTCAATGCACCAATCTAAAGTGTTATGATCAGCATAGTGGATAAAAGAGCAGGACCCAAATATATAATCTATAAGAACTCACTTGAATCTCAATAGCATAGGTATGTTTAATATAAAAGGATGAAAGAAGATATACCATGAAATTATTTATCCAGAAAAAAAAGAATGTCTTTATTGATATCAGAGAAAATAGACTTCATAGCAAAGAAAATAACTAGAGACAAAGAGGTACTTTACATAATGACATAATAATCTGTTAGGAAAACATGATGATCCTGAGATGTGTATGCACCAAACAAGACAGGCTCAAAATATAAGAAGTAAAAACTGATGGAATCATAAACATGAAGAGACAAATAAAAAAATTATAGCAACATCCTTATCTCAGCATCTGATAGAATTAGTAGACATAAAATCAATAATAATATAAAAGAACTGAAGATACAACCAAACAATAAGATCTCACTGTAGTAATCAGAGTACTCCACTCAACATCAGACTAGATAACTTTTTTGTGTCCAAAGAACATTCATCAAAACAGACCATATCCTATACCATGATACAAACATCAACAAATTTAAAATAATTAAAACTTTACAGATTATGTTATCTGATCATAGTGGAATCAAACTAGAAACCAGTGGCAGAATGAAAACAGGAAAAATCTCCAAATACTTGGAAATTAAACAATGCATATAAAAATAATGCATGGATCAAAGAGGAGGTTTCAAAGGAAATTAAAAATACTCAAAACTGGATATGACTAAATTTACAGCATGGTAATATGAGATGAAGCTAAAGAAGTTCTGAAAGGGAAATTTATAGCACTAAATTTATGGCACTTATATCAGAAACAAGGAAAGATCTGAAATCTATAGTTTAAGGTCCTACTTCAAGAAACTAGAAAGATAGGTGCTAAATAACTCCAGAGCAAGAAGGAAAGAAAGAATAAACAGGAGAAATCAATAAAATTGGAAATAGGAAAATAAATCAAGAAAATAAATAAGACAAAAATCTGGTACTTTGATAACAATTAATGAAATGGAGAGTTGTATAGTAAGATAGACAAAAATTGAGAGAAGATATAAATTACCAATACCAGGAATGAAATAAGGGATATTACTACAGACTGCAAAACCACTAAGTTTTCCCAGATGGTGCTAGTGGTAAAGAACCTGCCTGCCATTGCAGGAACCATAAGCGATGTGGGTTTGACCCCTGTGTTGGGAAGATCCCTTGGAGAAGGGCATGGCAACCCACTCCGGGATTCTTGTCTGGAGAATCCTGTGGGCACAGGAGCCTAGCGGGCTACAGTCCATGGGGTCGCAGAGTCAGACATAATTGAAGTGACTTAGCATGCATATATAAAAATAATTATTCACCATGAGCAAGTAGCAGTCACAGTAAATATGCCAAGATAGTTCAAGATTTGAGTTCAATTAGTGTAACTGACAATATTAAGAACAAAAGTAATAGGAACATGTCAATTTATTTGGGAAGACCCCTGGAGGAGGGCATGGCAACCCACTCCAGTATTCTTGCCTGGAAAATTCCATAGACAGAAGAGCCTGGAGGGCTACAGTCCATGGGGTCGCAAAGAGTTGGACATGACTGAAGCAACTTAGCTTGTATGCATACACAATATTAAAGAAGAAAAGTGATAGGAACATGTCAATTGATTGAGAAAAAGCATTTGACAAAATCCAGAATGAATTTATTATAAAAACTGTCAAGTTAAGAATACAATTACCTTGAAATGAAAAAGAACATGTGTCAAAAATCTATAGCTGAGATTTCCCTGGTGGTCCAGTGGTTAAGAATCCACCTTCCAATGCAGGGCACATGGGTTTGATCCCTGCTTGAGGAACTAAGATCCCACTTGCCATGGGACAACTAAGCAGGTGCCACAACTAAGACCTGACACATAAATATTTTAGAAAAAAAATTCTACCACTAACATCATACTTAATTGTGAAAGACTGAATATTTTCACTTGAATATCATTTACAAGACAAGGATGTCTGTAACCATATTTATTCAAAATAGTACTGGAAATTCTAGATACCACAATAAGTCAAAAAAAGGGTACATGGTTGGAGGAAGCATATAGATTTTCAAAAAAGAAATAAATTTGAAGATGACAGGATTGTTTAAACAGAACATCCAGGGAACCTACCAACAAACAGTAGAATTAAAAATGAATTCAGCAGTTTCACAGGACACATGAAAAAGGTAAATGCACAAAACCTCAACTGTATTTCTGTGTAATACAAGTAAACAGCTAGAAACCAAAAGTTAAAACACAATGCCATTTATAATTTATGCAAGGAAAAGAAACAGCTACAAACTTAACAAAATGTGTACAGGAGCTATATGTTGAAAACTACAAAATACTGATGAGGGAAATCAAAGAACACTATAAGTGGAGATAAATTCCCTATTCATAGATTGGAAGACAGAGCATGCAAATATATGTGTTCTCCCCAAATGAAGTTTTCAATATAATTATACTACATATATATATACATAATATATATATATATACACATATATATATACTATGTGTATATATATATATATATAATGTATATATATATATACATACACACAAAATTAGGAAATATCCTAATCTCAACCAGGGAATTTTCACAGACAGGCTTATTCTAAAATTTATATGAAAATGCACAGGCTCTAGAATAGTGAAAACAATCTTGACCATAAAAAGAATTAATCAGGAGGAATCACTCTACCTAAAATAAGCCTAGTTATGTAGCTACAATTATCAAGATGGAGTGGTATTCATGGAGAGATAGACCTAGATCAATGGAAAAGATATAAAACCCAGAAACAAACTCACAGAATCATGCAAAATAGATTTTTTATAAAGGTAAAAAGCAATTCAATGGAATGAGTATAACATTTTCAGCAAATGATGCCAGTATGCTCATATATTTGTAACCAAAAAAAGAAGAAAGGAGAGAGAGAGAGAACCTTACCCTAAAACCCATACTTTGTACAAAAGTTAACTAAGATGGATCATGGACTTAAATATAAAATTTAAAACTTTTAGAAAAAAAAAAAACAAGAGAATATCTTTAGAATCCAGAGTTTTCAAAGAGTTCCTAGACTTGACAACAAAATACAATCCATAAAAACAAATAAATGAGATATCATCAAAATAAAAATATTTGACCCAGAGAGATGATATAGGGAGGGTGGAGGGAGGGGGGTTCAGGATTGAGAATTCATGTACACCTATGGTGGACTCATGTCAATGTATGGCAAACCAATACAGTATTGTAAAGTAAAAAAATAAAATAAAATATAAAAAAATAAAGTCTTTATATATGTTTGTATTTTTAACATATGCATAGCTGTTAGTATAGAAACATATATATATATTCATAAATAAATAAAAATAAACATAAAAAAGACTTTTCTAAAGGCAGAAAAGAACAAAAAATGCATAAAAGACAAGTTATATAGTAGAAGAAAGTATCTACAAACCAAATATACAACAAAGGAATAGTATATTGAATGTATAAATAGCTCTAAAAGCAACAGTAAAAAAAAAAAAAAAAAAAGAACAATTTGATAAGAAAATGACCAGAAGATATAGAGAGACATTCCATCAAAGAGGATATGCTGATGGCAAATAAGTACACGAAAAAGTACATGAAAAGTCATCTTGGAGATGCAAATTAAAATCACAATCAAGCATTACTACATAGTTATCAGAATGTCTAGAGTTAAACAAAACTGACAACACCAAATGATAGCAAGGATGCAGAGAGACTTAGCTGCTTATACATTGCACTCAGGGAGGATATAACCATCTGGAAAACACTAAAAGTAGCTAAAAGTACTGAAAGTAGCTAAAATGAAGTCAAAGGGACTTTCAATCTCATCATTAGTCAATATTTACCAGGTGTTTACCTAATCTTTTAAAGGTGGAAGATTCTTTGTGTGCTCCTGTGTCAGTGTGAAGACCTAAGATGTTTGATTGATGGGGGTCCACCAAAAAACAGACATGGAGAATGGGATATAGGGATCCTAAAAACATACTTCCTAATGGAAGTAGAGTACGTTGACTATCCAAGGCTTCCTCTTCAAAAGTATATAGCAACCATTGAAAGACTCTCCACAATGTTCAACTTGTATTTTTGCAGTGAATGTGCACCACGCATTGTCTTACTCTCCTTGTCAAGTCACTACAAATTTCTATTTTACAAGTTTTTAAAAATACTTTCAAAATGTCAATAAAAATGCCCAACTGCAGTACTAAAGTTATTAAAGCCTAAAACCCAAGACCAAATCTGTCAAGATTCTCAGTTTTCATTCTTTTGTGGGATGGACAATTGGTCCATACAAAGTACCTATGATATGTCATTTGAGTCTGCAAAATTGTTCAACTGAAAATTTTCTCCTTTGAGATCTTAATATCACTATTATTTTGATCATCTTTAAGACAGTAAATGACCCTTTTAATATCTATGACATAAATGGAAAAGGAAACACACTTCTTGCTATCCCAGGAGGAAAAAATATAGAGTCCAATAAAAACAGGAAAGATATTTCACATACATCAACAAGGTCAAGTCTTTCCCACAAGCATTGATCACTGTCCTGGAGTACATAAGGTCAACATCAGATCTCTTAGATATAATGTCAATTTTTAGAAAGGCCTCTGCATAGAAGTTACACTGGGACTTCCATAAGTAGTATTCCTAAATTATTAGTTAGCTGTACAACTGTATTCACCAGGTTGAGCAGGAAAATGGATAGTATCACTTCTTAAACTTTTTGAATCTGAAGTCCATGATTTCTGATAAGTGTATTCTGTTTTTCACCTTATCACTGGGAAAAAAAGCAAGTTAAAAGAGATCAAAACATCCTCAAAAATAGGATAAAGTTTCAATTAGCTTCAAAAATCGGCCAAAATTGCAAGGGTTTCTTCTTTGGATATGAACTGTTTTTCCACCCCTCGTTTCAATGTACACATCAAAACGATTTAGATCATCACAAGATGACGCAAAATCCTTGCAGTGGTGTTATTTATCATAACAGGAATGATTCAACATTGGAGACTTTTCCAAGGATGAAGCATAGTTTTAAGTACCTCCTATATCAAAAAGTACAATTGAAAATTTAGCCTCAGGAAGTATCTAAAAGTGTTATAAAGGGTTTTTTAAGGCCACATGACTATATTTGGATTGCTAATTATATACTAGAGGACTTTTCACAGGGCAAACAGAAAACAATGTCTATAAGTTTGTGATTATCAGTGGAGAAAAATTCTACCCATCTCTCTACTGAACGTGGCTAATGGGTTATTCACCAAATACCTTTGTACCATTTATTCAACCTACACATACAGGCAGTGTTAAACTGAACTAGAGAACATGGGTACATGTGTACACTAAGTATGGAGAAGTGGTTATAACCTCTCTTTATAGATATTATGCTTATAAACATACCTCATCTTTTCACAGATGTTATTATGGATAAACTAATCTTGGAAACAGGAATGTTTATGTAATCAAAGCACAGATGTTCATAAGGGGAACTTTGGAACTGCAGGCATGCCTAAGCCAAGTAGAATCACTAAGAAGACTTTAGAAGACTTAAAACACTATCTTTCCTTTCTCTCATTCTTTTCAAAATTTAATCTGCATCATACACTAGTAGCTACTACTTACTGAGTGCCTCTCCATGTGCCAGAAACAGTGCCAGGCACTTTTGTATTCATTCTCATTCAACTGTCACAGTCTTATAAAATAGCAATTAATATCCGTATCTGTCAAGCAACAAAATTAAGAGAAAGATAAATCTGACACTTTCTTGGGGAAAGCACAATTCTGGGTACAGGTCATCAGATAAGCCCATGGGAGAATGCAGGGAAGTTAAGGTTTAAAGGCTGTTTGTACAAAGAGAACAGTTCCTGTTTCATTCCCACAGTTCAATCTGGACAAAATGTAAGACAAGAAGAATTAAATGCTGGATTTTAGAGTATAAACTAGACATTCTTTGAAAGTTCTGAGAAGAGAAAGATTCAGAAATAATCAGAGAAGGCTTCATGGAGGAGGTAGGATTTGAACCAGTCCCAAGAGGAAAGGGAGGAGAGAACAAAATGTGAAAGGATGCAGAGATATAAATGACTAATGTCATTAATTAATCCAACTAATTAAAAAAGCAAACCAACAATGATTATTACAATTCTAACAGACAAGTATAAAAAAAAAAACAAAGAGATTTAGGACAAAGTTGTGGCCTCCATCATTAATGGTGGTATATCTTTGACAAAATGTGTAAAATGGGAATGACAAGACCTGTTCTACTTTTCTCATAAGGTTCTTATAGAAATGAAATCCATAAATGTGTCTGAATGTGCCCTGTAAACATAAAGACTTACTCAAAGAGAAAAGACTATTATTACATATGATACAAAGTTGACTTTCTTCACAAACATCCATTCGTGGAAAATTTCCAGCTGCAAACTGAAAACTTCAGTACGAACAGTTTTGCTTCCTCTTCTCAGAGTTCTTCACTGGGTATTTATAAAGTGCTCCATGACTAAAAGTGAGAGTCTGAGGCTAGCCTTTAGACAAGCAAAGTCCAAATTTATTACTGGTTTAATGGATTTAACTGGTTATTGATCTGCTGTCAGACAATTAGAAACCATCCAAATAGGTTTAAATTGTCAATCCAATGAAGACACTACATAAGAAGTACTCATAGGTTATGATCTACCCTTTGAATTGAAGATTCTTTGTCCTCTCTTAAAGGATATGGAACCCGGCACATATCAAAACTGTCTAGACAGTGTCTGCTGCACATTATGAGGGGTAGAAACAGTGCAAAAGTGGAGGTGTTAATAACGAAACCAATACAATATTGTAAAGTAATTAACCTCCAGTTAAAATAAATAAATTTATATTTAAAAAAATAATAAAAAATAAAAAAAATGTTTTTAAAATTAAAAAATAGATAAAAAGAATGCAGACAAAAAAATTAATGAAAATGTAGACAGAGCTCTATATCTGCTTCTGTCTGAGATGAAAACTGTAACCATGTAAGATATGGAAGCCTGGCATCATTTGGGTCCATCAGAGGCAAGAGATCACTTTTATATGTGCTGCCAAGCTTGGGAATACTAAGGAGTTAACATTTGTGAATAGTAATAGAGGGTACCACTGAAGGGATTAAGCAAAGTTTGCCCCTCAGGCATTTGTTTGCCTAGACCTATGATCAGGGGTACATTCTTATGCCCAGGTACCCAAGAACCCAATTCATAATAATGAGCCTTTTGGGGGAGTTATTGTTACTTATGAATGGTATCAAATACTTTGTGTGGAAAACCATTATAATAGAGTATGTATTGGTGGTAGTTTAGTCACTAAGTCGTGTCTGACTCTTTTGTGACCCCAAGGACTGTAGCCCTCCAGGCTCTCCCGTCCATGGGATTCTCCAGGCAAGAATACTGGAGTATGTTGTCATTTCCTTTTCCGGGGGTCTTCCCAGTCCAAGGATTGAACCCTCACCTGCTGCATTGCAGGTGGATTCTTTACAGTTGAAGCCATCGAGGAAGCCAGAAAGAGTATAGTAGAAGTGTAAATCAGAATGGATCAACCAAGGTACTACTACACTTCACTTGCAAAGAAGCTCTGTCTCTCACTTCTAGGTAGCCTCTTATTTCCCTAACTGAATGAGGTGCCACCTGAAAGCTGTATAGAAACACACAACAAAAACGCAGAGCTTACATACTTAAATGATCAACTTCACACGCACATACAGACACAAAAACACACAAACATCTCCCCCTGCTCCACCAGATTTAGAACAGAATGAAGGCTACAGCTGGTAAATAAGTTTTGCTTTCCAGTGTGTTCATTAGTCAGGGTCATGTTTACATGACGTAGGGAATCTGTCATGTCTTAGTTTGATTTTAATGAAGTGACCATACTTCAGTTCAGTTCAGAAATGGTAGGGACCTAACAGAAGCAGAAGATATTAAGAAGAGGTGGCAAGAATACACAGAAGAACTAAACAAAAAAGATCTTCATGACCCACATGATCACGATGGTGTGGTCATTCACCTAGAGCCAGACATTAAGTGGGCCTTAGGAGGAATCACTATGAACAAAGCTAGTGGAGGTGATGGAATTCCAGTTGAGCTGTTTCAAATCCTGAAAGATGATGCTGTGAAAGTGCTGCACTCAATATGCCAGCAAATTTGGAAAACTCAGCAGTGGCCACAGGACTACAAAAGGTCAGTTTTCATTACAATCACTAAGAAAGGCAACATCAAAGAATGCTCAAACTACCCCACAATTGCACTCATCTCACATACTAGTAAAGTAATGCTCAAAATTCTCCAAGATAGGCTTCAGCAATATGTGAACCGTGAACTTCCTGATGTTCAAGCTGGTTTTAGAAAAGGCAGAGGAACCAGAGATCAAATTGCCAACATCCGCTGGATCATAGAAAAAGCAAGAGAGTTCCAGAAAAACATCTATTTTTGCTTTATTTACTATGCCAAAGCCTTTGACTGTGTAGATCACAATAAACTATGGAAAATTCTGAACGAGATGGGAATACCAGACCACCTGACCTGCCTCTTGAGAAATCTGTATGCAGGTCAGGAAGCAACAGTTAGAACTGGACATGGAACAACAGACTGGTTCCAAATAGGAAAAGGAGTAGGTCAAGGCTGTATATTGTCACCCTGCTTATTTAACTTATATGCAGAGTACATCATGAGAAACGCTGGGCTGGAGGAGGCACAAGCTGGAATCAAGATTGCCAGGAGAAATATCAATAACCTCAGATATGCAGATGACACCACCCTTATGGCAGAAAGTGAAGAAGAACTAAAGAGCCTCTTGATGAAAGTGAAAGAGGAGAGTGAAAAAGTTGACTTAAAGCTCAGCATTCAGAAAACTAAGATCATGGCATTTGGTCCCATCACTTCATGGGAAATAGATGGGGAAACAGTGGAAACGGTGTCAGACTTTATTTTTTGGGGCTCCAAAATCACTGCAGATGGTGATTGCAGCCAAGAAATTAAAAGACGCTTACTCCTTGGAAGGAAAATTATGACCAACCTAGATAGCATATTCAAAAGCAGAGACATTACTTTGCCAACAAAGGTCCGTCTAGTCAAGGCTATGGTTTTTCCAGTGGTCATGTATGGAAGTGTGAGTTGGACTATAAAGAGAGCTGAGCATCGAAGAATTGATGCTTTTGAAGTGTGGTGTTGGAGAAGACTCTTGAGAGTCTCTTGGACTGCAAGGAGATCCAACCAGTCCATCCTGAAGGAGATCAGTCCTGGGTGTTCATTTGGAAGGACTGATGTTGAAGCTGAAACTCCCCCCGATGCGAAGAGCTTGACTCATTTGAAAAGACCCTGATGCTGGGAAAGATTGAGGGCAGGAGGAGAAGGGGATGACAGAGGATGAGATAGTTGGATGGCATCATCAACTCAATGGACATGGGCTTGGGTGGCCCCCGGTAGTTGGTGATGGACAAGGAGGCCTGGTGTGCTGCGGTTCATGGGGTCACAAAGAGTCAGATACAACTGAGGGACTGAACTGAACTGATATGTCAGTTCAGCGCTGTCACTATGAAAAAATGGCTTGAATGTTGTGCACATAATACGTATGAACTAGTAAGTTTTAGGAGAGTCCTAGGTTCATTCAATATTAGAAATACTAAGAGTTCTCTTCAAGGCCTAGAGGGCATACTTCATTATCTGACACTACAGAGAGATAGTCCCATCTCTTATCAATTAATTTCCAAAATCCTCCTTCCTCTCCATTTACAGAACTTAGCTATTGGCATTCACATAGTTTAGTGCCATACCATTAATATACTGAAAGAGACAATATGGACAAATCCTTGTATTTTCTCCCCCACAGTGATATTTATTAAGTAAGAATATAAACTATTATTCTTCTTGGAATAGACCAAGTAAAAAACAATATTCAATAGATATAATTTCTTCTAAAGTTTTAGTGTACTCATCCTGAATCTGATAGACATCAGACTTCAAATAATACTGCCCAAGGTAAGACAGCAGCCCTACAGTCTTCTGAAATTACTAACACTTTATATTGTGTACAGTTGTATTAATAAACATTTATACTTCCTGTATTCTATAATCAGTCTGGGAATAAGTTGGTGTTTCTGAACAAAAATGTTTCTTTACTCTTATTTTTTACTTAATATTACACTTTCTGGTGATTTTTTTCTTTTTAACCTCGGGAGCATGTCTGGCTCCAGCTGTACAAACTACTTAAGTTACTGTTAGCAGCATATATAAATTTTGTTAGTATTCAGAACTGCAAAGTTATTTCATATCAAAGTGATGTAGCCTTCAGCTTTTGCATCTCTGAATGATGAGCAACATTACTTTAAATGACATCTTTTTGTCAGAGTTTCATAGGATAAAGACAGAATGAATCCATTTGTATAAATTGTGGCTTCGCTATTGAAGGATTATAAAAATATATTGTGTTACAGTTAAACCTAAAACTATTAAGATAGTTAAAATATGTCCTTTTTTTCACTAGAAAAACTAGCGAGTCCTTAAAATGCTGTCATCAATCACAACTAATTCACTAAATACACAGCTGAAGCAGCAACAGAAGAAAGAAAATACTGTTGGGCCAATCATCTGTCACTAAGTCAAATATCTCCATTTTTCACTGGATGAAGAAACTAAAGACTTACTTCCAAGGACTACAGTATAGATAATTCACAATTGAATTCCTGTTCCCAGGGAACAACCCTTCACATGCCATCATTTTGGGGGATGTTTTCTGGGTTGCTATATAAATTAATTTTGAAAGGTAAAAGTCCATGACTTTTTGCTACATGAGTCTGTGTGTTTCAATTTAGCGGTGGAAAACATTCACCCAGGCAGTCCTCACCTTGTTTTTACAGTCACGAATAGCTGTCAAAAGGGAAATAATACCTAAAGACACTTGTTCCTATAGCCCCAAACCATCTTTTATGTCAGGTTTAATTTAGCAGTCGGCTAAGGTCACCAGATGTTTTTCATCATGCAGGATAATCTTGGATTTCAACTTCCTATCCCATTCTCATTGATATTTTCTGTCCTCATTGGGCCTGGCTCCTTTCCAGACCTACATAACACTACTTTGGGCCAGAGCAATTATCCATCCTGCGCAGAACTTTTTTCTCTGACCTGTACCAAGAAACATTTTAAAGTAGAAGATGCTTTTTGTTCCCTGTGAAATAAAATACAAAATACTAAGTAGATTCTCTGAGCTACCCTGTCTCTCTAGTATCATTTCCCTTCTATCCTCCTCCTTACCCCCTTTCTTTCTTTTAGCAAAAGTAATATTGCTAGGGGAAGGGTCTTTGGGCACTTTTGGCTGAGCCACTCGAGTGGGATTACTAGGAATCACAGCACAGTCCAAGCAAAAATTCCCAAACCAAACATTCTGGCAAGGGGCAATTAAGACTTGTGGTTGGGCTTTTAGGCTCAGAAACACAGGATCTAATCAGCATCTGAAGAAAAGCAGATGCAGCAAAAAGGAAGTGAGGTCATAAACATACAAGAACTGGGCCAATGGCCAAGCCAAGATCACAGGAGAGGTAGGGTTCAAAGTGACAAATGGCAGCAGGGTAGGGACAAAGAGCAAGTCACTAACTAACAGGATAGAGGGAACTACGTGGCTTCTCATTTTCTATATGAATCCGAGGTCAGCACAGCTTCCCTATTCTGTTACTTGCCTTCTTTCTGAGGTGAGGTCTTGATGACTGATCGGAGAGGGGTATGCCATAGCAATACTTTACAATCTTGCCACTCTGATATCTTGAAGGACTCAATTTTAAGTACAGCCAACTTTGTTGCAGGTCACCACAAACCAGCCCGTCTGAGAGCAACAAAAGCTGGCATGATGTCAGCTTAGTACAAACTATGGATGCTAAAAAGAATTCTATATCTCCAGGACTGATTTTTCCCAACACAGTACTTCTGTCCTATGCACAGAAATACCCCATTCTCACCTTAACTCACCTCTTAAGTCAACCCAAAACTGAAGTTTTTAATAGTTATTCCTTTGGGTTACCAAGTTTGATCTTTTACCTCTTTCTCCTAATTTCTCTCTTAATTTAATATTCCTGATTCTCTTACCTGGAGCTGGCTGCTTCAGCAACTTATGTCTTATGCCATTTCAATCTTTCCCTTATTCCTAGACAAAGCTTCTCCTTAATCCTTGGCATATACATTTGGTGCTTAACAAGGGCAGTATTTCTCTAGTAATCCACCTCTGTGACATTACTGTAATCTTCATGTAATCTTAGCTATTTCCCTAGTTAGAGGGACTGGGGGAAAGTGGAGGATGCTTAAAGCCCAGTACAGGGAGAAGGGGCAGGGCTTAGGGCCTAGAAAACCTGGAAGAACAAGGTGCTGATAATATTTATAAACACTGAATCACAACCATTTTATTTTGATAAAATGCAAATATTTAGGCTTGTCCTAGCTGTTAGTTTTGATGAGTTCTTTTCTTTCTAGGTCTAAAATAATTTCTTTAGCAGCTTTGTTGGACTTTCTGATACCAAATTACCCATCTTATAATTTTAAGCTCTAAGAGCAGTCTTTGATCAAATCATTACTAAAGTTCCATGCTGATAAAAAATACCTTCTTCCTCAATCCAAATCATTCAACTTAAAAGTTAATGGATGTGACTAAATATTCAGCCACTCAACTGTTTTCTTAAACCATTATAATGATTTCTATTTCACTGGAAGATTCTAGATTAGAGTGCTTTTTTGTGCATGCTAAGTCACTTCATTCATGTCCAACTCTTTGCAACCCCATGGACTGTGGCCTTCCAGACTCCTCTGTTCATGGGATTTCAAAGGAAAGACTAATGGAGTGGGTTTCCATGCCCTCCCCCAGGGAATCTTCCTGACCCAGGGATGGAACACGTGTCCCTTACATCTCCTGCATTGGCAGATGGGTTCTTTACAACTAGTGCCACCTGGGAAAACTGATACTGGAATTGCTTAGAAATAATCCAAGATTGGGAGTTTTCAGCACCTGTTTTTGGATAAATAGTTTTAGAAATTCCCATTTTCCCAGTTCATCTCATTTGGACAGTAAAAATATAGTACAATTAGGATCCTATACCTTATGGATACAGGAAGCACAGTTGAAATATTTTTTCAAACTTGACATGAAAATGAAAATCCATATATGTAAAATATTCCAATTCAGATACATTGTTACTGGGGTCATTTTGGAAAGAACTGCAAGTCTAATTTAGAGTTTTTTTGTTACTTTTACTGAAATCTAATGAACATATATTTATATGATGTATGTACAGACATTCACTATACTTTTTGTAACATGGCTTGTAAAGCCTGGTTTACTTGAAATTTATATTAATAAGAAGAAAAAATTAGTAATAAATTCTGCCGTGCTCAAAGCCTCCTAGTTCTTGCACAGATGTATCTCACTTTAAGGAAACCTGACAAGCAAATTTAGCTTAAAAAAATTATGAATTATTTTTTACTTCAAACATTCTGTATTTTACAAAAGGACTCTCACAATAACTTTAAAAAGCAATTTACATGCAACTAATAGTAAGCCCTCAGGAAGTGACAATAAAATTATGTATATATGCATATATATATATATATACACACACACATATATACATACATGTATGGGCTTCCCTGGTGGCTCAGATCATAAAGAATCCACCTGCAATGTGGGAGACCTGGGTTTGATACCTGGGTTGGGAAGATTCCCCTGGAGGAGGGCATGGCAACTCACTCCAGTATTCTTGCTTAGAGAATCCCATGGACAGAGGAGCTTGGCGGGCTACAGTCCACAGAGTCACACAGAGTTGGACGTGACCTAAGTAACTTAACATGAACGTACACATGTACTTGTACACAAGAGGTAAAACACAATTTAAGTAAAAATACTTGTGATTCTGTCCTAGCTCAACAACTGTAAACTTTGGTAAATCACTAAATTTTGTTGTGTCTCTGATTCTGCCTCCTTAAAATGGGGATAATAATCCCTGGAATGTTTACCTCAACCTTATATTCTCAGAATTTTATGACACTGTAGACACTTAGTGGGAATTCAGTAAATATGTAAATGAATAGGGTAGCTGCAAGGATTGATTAAGCTCATGTTAGCAAGTTAGAAAGTGTTATCAAATGTCGGGTATTATTGTTATGGAATCAAATGTAAGCATAGATTCATAGATGTTTAGTACTTGAGCAATACTAGAGGATATAGCTATGGTACTTTCTATTCATTGTACCAATTTCATAATTTTGTAGATGCAGCAACAAATAGGAGCATTTATTTAGTTTGCTTTATTTTGCTCTAGTACAATGAACAATGGGTCCCTATCAAATGGAAAGTAGCAGCTAAGAGAAATGGAACCAACCAAATAGTTGATGATTTTCAATTTTCACTGGGTACAAATATAGTCACTGTGGGCGAAAAATACATTGGTAGTCTCTATATTGTGCTTGACAATAGGCACGTGTGTCAGTTTCATAACTAAGCATGGTTGGACTAAAATATTAAACATGGATCTATGTGGAAAGTAATAAAAAGGATAATAAAAATGTATCTGCTGTGCCAATGAGTAAGCCATTTATTAAAGACAAGATAAACTTTGTATATGAAAATTCTAGTTGATGTAATGATTCATGCACAGGCATGTTAGTTGCCCATCTGTCACCAAGACACACAAAAAATCAATTATTACACCCACTGCCAGATAATTGTTTGAACAGATAAAATGACGTGATGAAAAGTTACTTTGGGTTAAAAACAACAAATTGGTCCTTTGATTTAGCAATAAGCTCCCTGGGTGTGGTATGTAGCTTCCCCAAGGTCTGGCAGGCACTTTATAATTGGTGTCTATATCCTAGGGTTTGCCCTGAACTCTCTGAATGCTCCCCATCCAACTCTCCAAATAACATTGTATAAAAAATAAATACATATTTATATACATTGTTTTCCTAGAAAGTCTTCAATAAGTCTTTCAGAACTCCTTAGCATTCTTACCAGAGTTTCATTTCAAGTGAACTAAATTCAAAGTGAATCAAACAAAAGCAAAAGCAAAAAAAAAAAAAAGTACTTAATGATTGTGCTGAGTCAAACACTGGGAGAGCCAAGCTTCTCCCAACTTCCCAACAAGTATTCTCATGGCTAGCCACAGGGCAGACTTTATAAGTGATCAATTACCTATAGGTGTTTTGATTTCAATAGGAGTGAAAAGGCCAGCTACATCACCAACATCTTAACCATGTAATTGAGAAATATTCAAAATTGCTCAAATAGCTCATTTCTTGAACCTGAGATACACCCTCTTAGAAAGGAAACACATTGAACACTCTCATCCATCATTAACACTTCAAAGTGAATAAGCTCTCCAAATCTTTTTCAGATGTTGTAATTTCCAGAGGGAGGGTTTGAACACCTGGGGAGAATACTGAGCATCAAATCTGACAGTTATAAGGGGAGCGTTGTAGTGAGAAAAGTACAAAAAAATGTAGACTGATGATACTGAATCTACTACCCAAATTTGCAGGGGGGTGGGGGAGGGGCCAGGTTCCTAAACCTTGGGATACAAGTGTTCTTGGTAAATTGGTAAATTGAGCTTATTGATAAGGAGTTTATAGGCCTGGTCAAAGTTTGGCCAGAGCATATCCAAAAACCTTGGGATCTGAATTTCTGCAATGTATTTCAAAGCTATCATCACATATTTCCTAATCTTCCTTTCTTTTACAAGGCCCCCTTTGGACCAACATTTCTTTTCTACTATCTCTTCTCTCCTTGTAATTTGCACATTGGTTCCATGTCTTTCATTCTACATTCATTTATAAACTTTCCCTATTTCCTATATGCTCATGGTAAGTGCCAAGACTAAAGAATACCAAGAGCAGACGGGTTCATATCTATCTGAAAGAAGTTGGGGAACATGTTGTTTCCAGAGATGGCCTTTCCTAGAGTCTCTATCAAATGCTCTCTCTTTGCCTAGTCAGCAAAAACAAGACCAGGAACTGACTGTGGCTCAGATCATGAATTCCTTATTGTCAAATTTAGACTTAAACTGAAGAAAGTAGGGAAAACCACTAGACCATGCAGGTATGACATAAATCAAATACCTTACATTATACAGTGGAAGTGACAAATAGATTCAAGGGATAAGATCTAATAGACAGGGTGCCAAAAGAACTATGGATGGAGTTTCATGACATTATACAGGAGGCACTGATCAAGACCATCCCCAAGAAAAAGAAATACAAAAGGGCAAAATGATTCTTCGAGGAGATCTAACAAACTACTATGGAAAGAAGAGAAGTGAAAAGCAAAGGAAAAAAGGATGGATATACCCATCTGAATGCATAGTTCCAAAGAATAGCAAGAAAGATAAGAAAGCCTTCCTCAGTGATCAATGCAAAGAAACAGAGGAAAACAATAGAATGGGAAAGACTAGAGATCTCTTCAAGAAAATTAGAGATACCAAGGGAACATTTCACACAAAATGGGCACAATTAAGAGCAGAAATGGTATGAACCTAACAGAAGCAGAAGATATTAAGAACAGGTGGTGAGAATACACAGAAGAACTATACAAGAAAGATCCTCACAACCCAGATAATCATGATGGTGTGACCACTCACCAAGAGCCAGACAGCCTGGAATGAGAAGCCAAGTGGGCCTTCGGAAGTGTCACTATGGACAAAGCTAGTGGAGGTGATGGAATTCCAGTTGAGCTATTTCAAATCCTAGAAGATGATGCTGTGAAAGTGCTGCACTCAATATGCCAGCAAATTTGGAAAACTCAGCAGTGACCACAGGACTGGAAAAGGTCAGTTTTCATTCCAGTCCCAAAGAAAGGCAATGTCAAAGAATGCTCAAAGTACCTCACAATTGCACTCATCTCACACGTTAGCAAAGTAATGCTCAAAATTCTCCAAGTTAGGCATGAGCATTATGGGAACCGTGAACTTCCAGATGTTCAAGCTGGATTTTGAAAAGGCAGAGGAACCAGAGATCAAATTGCCAACATCCGTTGGATCTTCGAAAAAGCAAGAGAGTTCCAGAAAAAAACATCTCTTTCTGCTTTATTGACTATACCAAAGCCTTTGACTGTGTGGATCACAACAAACTGTGGGAAATTCTTTAAAAGATGGGAATACCAGACCACTTTACCTGCCTCCTGAGAAATACATATACAGGTCAAGAAGCAACAGTTAGAACTGCACATAGAACAACAGATTGGTTCCAAAGAGGAAAAGGAGTACGTCAAGGCTGTATATTGTTACCCTGCTTATTTAACTTATATGCAGAGTACCTCATGCGAAATGCCGGGCTTGATGAAGCACAAGCTGGAATCAAGATAGCTGGGAGAAATATCAATAACCTCAGATATGCAGATGACACCACCCTTATGGCAGAAAGCAAAGAAGAACTAAAGAGTCTCTTGATGAAAGTGAAAAAAGGAGAGTGAAAAAGCTGGCTTAAAACTCAACATTCAGAAAACGAAGATCATGGCATTTGGTTCCATCACTTCATAGCAAATAGATGGGGAAACAGTGGAAACAGTGGCAGACTTTATTGTTTGTGGGCTCCAAAATCACTGCAGATTGTGAGCACAGCCATGAAATCAAAAGACACTCCTTGGAAGAAATGTTATCACCAACCTAGACAGCATACTAAAAAGCAGAGATATGACTTTGCCAGCAAAGGTCCTCTAGTCAAAGCTGTGTTTTTTCTAGCAGTCATGTATGGATGTGAGAGTTGGACTATAAAGAAAGCTGAGTGCCAAAGAATTTATGCTTTTGAACTGTGGTGTTAGAGAAGACTTTTGAGAGTCCCTTGGACTGCAAGGAAATCCAACCAGTCCATCTTAAAGGAAATCAGTACTGAATGTTCATTGGAAGGACTGGTGTTGAAGCTGAGACTCCAATACTGTGGCCATCTGATGTGAAGAACTGACTCCTTGGGTAAGACCCTGATCCTGGGAAAGATTGTTGGAGGAGAAGGGGATGACAGAGGATGAGATGGTTGGATGGCATCAACTCGATAGACATGTGTTTGAGCAAGCTCCAGGAGTTGGTGATGGACAGGGCAGCCTAGCGTGTTGCAGTCCATGGGGTTATAAATAGTCGGACATGACTGAGGAACTGAACTGATCTGAACTGAACTGCTCTCCAAGGTGAGATGTTATCTTCCCTCTTTCAGGTTAGATGTACTCTGGAACTGAAAAGTTGGTTTTTCAGTTGTGGCAGATTCATAGCTGCCATAAATTTCTTTTCAGTCTGACCCTGTCCTGGTGCCTTAGTTGGAGGAGACCAAGAATCAAAAAGCTATCCCTCCAATCCCAGCTGGCTGCCAGAACAGGACACCTCTGGGTGGTAGTATGCAAGATCATGAGGCAGGGCATACCTGTGAACTGAGCTAAGCAAGAGACAAGTTTTCTGGGAAGAACATGGTGGAAAGGAAAGTCCTGTCAGTTACACACTGAGACCCTTTTTTCACTGTTTAGCTTCTCACCACTCCCTCTCCTTCAGCTTCAATGTAAATCCTTTTTATCATTCCACTTCCTACCCCAGTTGTGTACTATTCTTATCCTAAGCAGTATGATTGTCTTGGCACAGGTCTCCCAGGCTTGTCTTTCTTGAGGAAGTTAAGAAGAAGTAGACTGAAGTTTTTCTGTCCAGGATCAGCAGGCGGCTGAAGTTAAATCCAATCATAATCCTGCTATCGCTTAGTAGGCTAGTGCGGCTTTTCAGTCAAACTTCTCCGAACTTCCCAATACTGATTGAGTTGGTGCTATCAAAATGAGAAATCTTAATTTTAAATACTCAGCCAAAATTCAAGTTGTTTTTGGAAGCCATTGCTAGGAAAGCATTTAAATAAACCTTAGCTATTAACTAACTAAGCAGTATAAACCTATGGATATTTTTTGCTTCCTCAATATAAATATACCTTACATTATAATTTGGTTTTCTGATACATACACTCCTTAGTCCCTGAGACAGAATTATCTAAGAAAAACAAGGAATCTTCAATGGGCCAAACACATGTCTGACTAGGAAGGTTCTTTGTGAGGTTGCTGGAAACACACTATCGGAAGGAAATTTCTAGGACTTTGGTTTAATATGCAAAAACTTTCTCTCAATTTTACTTATCCAAAAATAGAATAGGCCACCTTGAGTCTGAATGACCACATGCTAAGGATTTGAAAAGGGAATTCTCCAATGGCTAACAAGTTGAACTAGATCAGTAGTGCCAAAATAGCACACAGGACAATTATATTGAAAGTACCCAGTAGATTTGTTTATAATCCAGGTTCTCAGGCCCCATTTCAGTGAATTGAAATCTCAGAGTTGAACCCAAGACTCTATTTCAAAAAGTGCTTGTAGGTGGTTCATAATGTGAGGGTAGGTTTGTGAGTCCGTGACTCAAATGACTTAAAAAATCCCTTTCAGACTCAATTGCCCTTTATCTGTTGTACTTAAAAACCTGGGATTAATTTTTTCATCTGAAAACTTTTTTTTAATTTTAATGTGAGAGTCTCTAAAGCATTGGATCATATATATTATCATTTATCAGCAATAAATATGCATTTATAACTATTTCTTCCTTTGACAGTGTACTTGATTTCATTTACTGAATCAAATATTACCCATTAGTTTAGAGTTGCCTCTGGACTAGGCTTGCACTCCAGCAGCTTTGTAGACCAAGCTGTCAGCAAAAGAATATATATAATTGTTGGCAAAAATTTTCTGTGATACTTCCACTGCTCTCTGGGTTTGAAATAAATATAGCACTTTTTCTTTACATCTGTTGCCTTCTCATGTGGATGTGTTTGTGATTATCTGCCCAAAATATAGTAGAATGCAAGTCTTATTTCTGGAAAACAACAAACAGCATCCCTACTCTCAGTTTAGTAGAATTTTGGCTTTGAAGAAGGCTATGGAAACAGTCAGACATGGAATCATTGGTACATATAGAATGAAGGCAAATATTCAAAGTAACTGCATGTGATGACTGCAAAATGCTTGTTACGCTGAATGATATTTCTCTCTCAATCCCTCCAATACTTAAAAATTCAAAAGAAAAAAAATGTTATCATTGTCATATTTCTAAAGTACTAGTGGACTGGTAATACAGGATAAACTCCATGAAAACTATTGCCACAGTGAAATTTTCCATTGTAATAAATGGATTTTAAAGACATGACTGCTGGCCCTTATTTTTCCTAATGAATTTTCACAAACTGTCACACATTGTGGATGTCCACATGGCAATTGTTATGACGGAATTTGCTATGTGTCATTCTGAATTTTTTAAGCACTCATAACATAGAACCAATCTAATTTTGTGGGAGGAACTAGATGATATACTTCTGGGGAATTCTATATTTTCACTCCCAGTCCAATGAATACAGAGGTTAAGAAATCTGCTAATGTTGGCAAAACAAATCAGTGGTTCTACTCAGTATGATGAAGCTTATCTGTCATGGGCTCTTATCAGATACAGTCCAGTCATTTTCAAATTGTCTCAGTTTCTCAGACCTCTAAACAACTAGAAGGAAAAAGTGATTAGGATATCTTCTGGTTTTGATTTTATAAAAATAAAGTAAATAACAAGTAAGACATTTCCCAGGTATTTTTTTAAAAGAACAAATCCATATATGCATTTTGGGATTAGTGTTCAGATGCTCAGTCATGTCCGACTCTTTGCGACCCCATGGACTGCAGCACACCAGGCTTCCCTGTTCATCATCAAGTCTTGGAGCTTGCTCAAACTCATGTCCATCGAGTCGGTGATGCCATCCAACCATCTCATCCTCTGTTGTCCCCTTCTCCTACCACCTTCAATCTTTCCAAGCATCAGGGTCTTTTCAGATGAGTCAGTTCTTCGCATCAGGTGGCCAAAGGATTGGAGTTTCAGTTTTAGCATCAGTCCTTCCAATGAATATTCAGGACTGATTTACTTTAGGATGGACTGGTTAGATCTCCTTGCAGTCCAAGGGACTCTCAAGAGTCTTCTCGAACACCACAGTTCAAAAGCATCAATTCTTCGACGCTCAGCTTTCTTTATAGTCCAACTCTCACAACCATACATGACTACTGGAAAAACCATGGCTTTGACTAGACAGACTTTTGTTGGCAAAGTAATGTCTCTGCTTTTTATTATGCTGTCTAAGTTGGCCATAACTTTTCTTCCAAGGAGCAAGTGTCTCTTAATTTCATGGCTGTAGTCACCATCTGCAGTGATTTTGGAGCCCCCAAAATAAAGTCTGACACTGTTTCCATTGTTTCCCCATCTATTTGCTATGAAGTGATGGGGCCAGATGCCATGATCTTCATTTTCTGAATGTTGAGCTTTAAGCCAACTTTTTCACTCTCCTCTTTCACTTTCATCAAGAGGCTTTTTAGTTCCTCTTCACTTTCTGCCATAAGGGTGGTGTCATCTGCATATCTGAGGTTATTGATATTTCTCCCGGCAATCTTGATTCCAGCTTGTGCTTCAAACACTTGGGACTAGTGTAGATTCAAGTTAATTTCCTCCACCTGCTATATCTACCATCCAATTATCACGAACGCCTGAGCAACTACTAGATCAAAATTCAACGATGTTGAGTATAATTGTGAGGGTGAGTATATATTTCTGCATCCTAATTTCATAAAAACTCAATGATTATTCTCCATAGGCAGATTAATCAAAATATGCAATTAATCAGAATATCCCTCAATTAGTTACGCGGATCTTCCCGAGCCAGGAATTGAACCGGGGTCTCCTACATAAAGGCGGATTCTTTACCAACTGAGCTATAAGGGAAGCCCAATTAGTTTTGCATGTTACCATTATGGCTTCAGGTGATGTAATTTCACCTACAGTTAATTTTGTTTTCTTTGTTTTTCTACACACACTCTGAGCTGGATGCTCACAGAGTTAACCATTATAACAATGGTGATGGTAAAGTCAAGAACAGACAGAAGGTACAAGAATGGACAAAAGTAAAGGAGTAGTGACATTAGGGTGAAGAAAAGGGGGATTCAAACTTGACACTTGGGACAATACTACACAATATAACAATTTGTCATTTTTCTTTACCTCTCTCAGTGTTCTTTTTAGTAATTATTCACTGAGTCATTGGTTCATTTTTTCACTTAACCATGTGTTGAGCAATAACTATATGCCAGACATTTTTTTGGTCAGCTCTAGAACTACACAGATCAACTAAAACAATTCCCTCACCTTTTGTAGTTCATGTTAAAGCTGAAGAAATAGTAACTAAGTAATTTTGGTTCAATGTATTAATTCTAAGTAATAAGAGAGGTTGCTGAAAATGCTAGAAGTGGGCAGGGGAAAGAAGTACTTGTTCTACTTGGGAAGGTTGCTCAGAGAAAACTTCGCTAAGAGGATACTATTACAGTTATACCTTGACAAATGAATAATAGTTCGTTAAACAGAAAGTGAGTAGAATGGCATTCTAGGCAGAAAAAAATCATGGAGGAGGTCATATACTCTGTGGACTAACTGCATAAGAGATTAGAGGAGAGAAGGAGACAGAAAGGTAGGCTGAGATGAGGATTACTGTTATTTATATACATGGGTTGTCCTTTCTGCTAGACTGCAAGCTTCTTGAGGTTGAGATTCAAGTCTCATCCTTTCATCTTCCCACCTGGTCATTCAATAAACATCTTTTGATTGTCCCCTATAAGACAAAGACTACTGCCAGTAGACAGCATTGCTGATACAATGGACATGCCCTAAAGGACATGCCCATATCATATTATAGTGATAGAGAAAAACACAAAAACAAATAACTGTGGTATATGTGATGAATGCTAACCAAATGAAAATCCCCTCTTGCAGGATTTTCTAACAATTTAATATAAATTTTACACAAACCAAATTTCCTGTTTGGTAAAAAGAAGAAGGAATGCCCCAAAACTTTATGTTTCTAAAAAACTCCCCAGCTCCCTCTCAATTTCCTAACATGGGGCCAAGTGCTCATTAAAAAGTTGTTGATCCTGAATGAAATGAACTAACTACGGATGAAAGGAGAAAGCTCACATTGCAATTTACAAAACTGAGCTAGATTATCAGTAAAACGTGAGACAGGGAACAAAGGCAAACTGTGAAGAAATACTGTGGCCTAGGTATCAGGAAGCCAAGGAAAAAGGAGTTATCAAAGAACCAGCTTTGATGTTCTGCATCCTTTCTTAATACGTTGCTTTTTGGTTAGGATTACATTGGTTAAAGATATGGCCCTTTAACTTTGTCAGTCTCTTCCTCCTGACAATGAAAAGCAAACGAGAATAAGGCAAAGGTAGGATTAGAGAATAGCCCTTATCTTTTTTTCTTTAACACAGGAAGGCTATGAGGAGAAGGATGCTTTAAGGAGCTAGTTTAATAAATGTAGGGTATTTAGAGGGCTAGTAGTAGAAAATTATTAATAGTATCCTTAATAGCATAATTTAATAAAATAATAACATTTATTGTGAGCATTGTCACAATATTATACATGCATTAGTTTTTAATCTTCATAACAGTTAAATGAAGTAGTAACATCATTATCCTCACTTTACAGAAACAGATACTGAAGTATAGAAATATTAAGCAATTTGCCAAGGCCGTATGGCTAGTAAATGGTGAAGAGAGATGTGAACTCAGTCAGTCTGATTCAAGACGCCATGGCTGGAGAAGGTGCAGGGACAGTGACAGGAGCACTTGGGGTATTGTGATAGAGAAAAAATAAGTATGTATGCCTGAGCAGAAGAGAAAGTGGTGGCAGAAGAGACAGCGATTTATCTAAGGAAAACAATGTCAAGTATCCAGGAATCATCTAATAGCACTTCTCTGGGTGTGCTTTACTAAGTAATATATTGTCATAATATATTTCTGTAATATATTTTCATAACATATTTCCAGTCTTTGAAACTGTCTTAAGTCTACATCTATGTCTATAAACTTATATTTCTGTCTAGATAATATCCATCTATCTACTTACCTATCAAATACAAACTAAAAGGTTTTAATTTGCTTTGGTTTTCCAGCTCTGAAATGAGCAGGTCAATCTTGATTCTGAAAGCATCAATTCCTGTGTATTGCTTTTCAAATACCAAATTGGGATGTTCTTATTAAACATAGAGTATTGGTTATGATTACTGTTCCTCAAGAATGAATTCAATTCAAAAACAGCAGCCTTAAGCTTTGTTTAAGAATAGAGAAGTTATGCCATAAGGAAAACACAAAAACAAAACCCAGGACAACTTTTTGTCACATAAGTAGTATTTTTATGTTTCTTTTTCATGTCATTCCCATTTAAATGCAGATTATAATGTGCTGCTAAATATAAGGTAAACTTTTTTAGGCTATTAAAATGCTAATGGGAAGGTTAACTTTAAGGCAGAAGCTACTGTTGAAAAGGCACCAAGGTAGGAATATTTAGTATAAGGTAATTTAAGAAAGGAGAAGGCGATGGCACCCCACTCCAGTACTCTTGCCTGGAAAATCCCATGGATGGAGGAGCCTGGTAGGCTGCAGTCCATGGGGTCGTGAAGAGTCAGACACTTACTGAGCGACTTCACTTTCACTTTTCACTTTCATGCATTGGAGAAGGAAATGGCAACCCACTCCAGTGTTCTTGCCTGGAGAATTCCAGGGACGGGGGAGCCTAGTGGGCTGCCGTCTCTGGGGTCACACAGAGTCAGACACGACTGAAGCCACTTAGCAGCAGCAGTAGCAGTATAAAATATTGTAAAGTAATTAACCTCCAATTAAAATAAATAAATTTATATTTTAAAAAAAAGAAAGACTAGGATTAAACTCTGACTTTTTTCAGTGAAACAAGAAATTTCTTATTAGAATAAATAAAAAGCACAGTGCAATTATACTTGTTTGTAGCAATACTGCTGAGCATTACACTAAGGGAAGCATTATTTCATTTTGGTGTTGTAAAAACTAGCAGTCATAAGTAAACTAGCATCTCTTGACAGCTTCACCTAGAGTACAAATAGTGAACTGACAGTCTGTGCAAATATTTGTTACCCCTGCACCCACTCTCCTAAAAACGATGAATTGCACAAGGTCCTAATACAGCAGTTGCAGAATAACCAGATATATTGGGAGCTTTCTGAATCTCCCAAAGCTTTATCTTCCCCAGTATTCAATTTCCTTTTTAGCCCAGAAAATAGTGACTCATGGCCTACCACCCATCACAATGGCTTGTAAAGGCTTTCCCACACCCTGTGGGTATTTACCCAAGACTACCAGATGAAATGCTCCCATTCAACTGAATTAAAAAAAAAAAAAAGCTCTTGTGCATGGTGTTGCCAGAGCTATATTCAACTGTTGAAAAGACCAATAAGTGATAGGATAAGAGGAGCAGGAGAGACTGGATGAGTTGAAAAGCTGAAAGTAGCAATGGATAGCAGAAAGGTTTTTTTTTTTCCACTGATCCTTTTGTGTTCTGATTTGCTATATGACAACTATTGATATTTCTAAAATATCCTCAATGTTGTTGTTGCTTTTCTTTCCTCATCCCTCCCACTCTATTCCTATGGTGTCCTCTTCTGTGGAAATAGAGATGCATGCCTTAAAGAATGCAAGAAGGAATCTGAGTCACAAGCCAACAGTTTTGTGAACCTCCTATAAGAAGAATTTTTTTAAGAAGAAATTTAAGAACTTCCTTTAGGAACTTCCTTTAAAGAGAATTACATCTTTGAAAATATAAGTGTTTTTAAAAGACAGTGTAATATAGCTGACTACTGTGCTATTTATTCCCAAAGGTTTGAAGATATAACCCAGAATATCAAGAAAATATATTTAAAAATCAATACATGACAAACACTTTAAAACTACTTCCATTTCTCCTCTTCTTCCTCTTGCTTCTCATCTGCCTCCATCTCTTCCTATTACTATTACCACTATAAGGCTATCATAGATATATAGTGCATTATAGTTGACAAAGTGCTTACATAGACATTACCTCATTTAATCATTCTACACCCATTTAATAAACATTTACTGAGCTATACCTTGCTTGGCCTTAAGTATTCTGTAGTTCTAAAAAGTACATCGAGTTGATCAGTAGCAAAGGAAATTTTAAAAATATACAAATAAATTTATCATTGCAACTTGTGAAAAGTGCTACTAAGAAAAAGAAGAGTGTTATGAATAAGAGGGCACAATGGATCAAGTTACACTCAGAAGCCAGAGAAGCAGACTTGAGCTGAGATGGAAGAATGTGAAGTTTTCAGTCAGCTGGAATGGGATGGAGTTTTCCAGGCCTAGTGAACAACATGTGCAAAGGCCCTGAAGCAGAAACAGGCTTGGCTCATTAGAATGGCACAGAGGAGGCAAAACATGAAGTTAAACACGGACCAGAAGCCAGATAATGTAGGATCTTGTAAGTTAAAGAGTTTTAAGTATATTATAAGTATATTTGGAAATGTTACAAGTATCCTTGGAAGCTAGTGAAGAGCTTTAAAACTAGTGAAGGGTTAGAAAAATTACAGTATCCTACTGACCTTTTTTATAAGTGCTATGTAAAAGAAATATAATATGACTCATGTAAATAATTTTAATTTTAAATGTTCTAGCAGCCAGATTCAAAAAGCTAAAACAGAACAGGTGAAGTTAATTCTAATACAGTATTTTGTTTAATCCAATATTTCTAAATTATCACATCAATAATGAAATCAATGTATGAAATCATTGAGTTATTTTACATTTTTTATACTAAGTCTGTGAAACCCAGTGTGTACTTTACACATATAGCACATCTCATTTCAGAGCAGCCACATTTCAGCTGCTCATTTGCCACATGTACTGAACAATGTATTCTGGCTGCTATATAGAGAATACATTAGAGAGGAATGGGTTAAAGCAACTATTTGTTTGATAGTTGTTATTACAAAATGTTGTAAATTTAGTGGCTTAAAACAATAAAGATGTATTACCTTACAATTTCATAGGTCAGAATTCTGACATGGGTCTCCAGGCTAAAATCAAGGTGTTGACAGGGTTGCATTCCTTCTGTGGGTTTTAGAGGAAAATCTATTTCCTTGCATTTTTCAGCTTCTAGAAGCCACCTGTCACTGTTTCCATTGTTTCCCCATCTATTTGCCATGAAGTGATGGTGACTGCAGCCATGAAATTAAAAGATGCTTGCTCCTTGGAAGAAAAGCTATGGTCAACCCAGACAGCATATTAAAAAGCAGAGACATTATTTGCCAACAAAGGTCCATCTAGTCAAAGCTATGGTTTTTTCAGTAGGCGTGTATGCATGTGAGAGTTGGACTATAAAAAAAGCTGAGCGCCGAAGAATGGATGCTTTTGAACTGTGGTGTTGGAGAAGACTCTTGAGAGTCCCTTGGACTGCAAGGAGATTCAACCAGTCCATCCTAAAGGAAATCAGTCCTGAATATTCATTGGAAGGACTGATATTAAAGCTGAAACTCCAATACTTTGGCCACCTGATGCAAAGAGCTGACTCATCTGAAAAGACCCTGATGCTGGGTAAGATTGAGGGCAGGAGGAGAAGGGGACGACAGAGGATGAGATGGTTTGATGGCATCACTGATTTGATGGACATGAGTTTGAGTAAGTCCCGGGAGTTGGTGATGGACAGGGACGCCTGGAGCTCTGCAGTCCATGGGGTTGCAAAGAGTCAGAAACGACTGAGCGACTGAATGGAACTGAGAAGCCACATAATCGCCTTGCCTTGGGCTATGTCTCTTTTATGCTGCCATCTCTCTGGTTCTCTCTTCTGCCTCTCTTGTCTTGTAAGAACCCTTGTGATTATGTGTCCACCTGGATAGTCCAGATAATCTCCCTAATCTCAAGGTCATCTGATTAGCAACCTTAATTCCATCTGCAACCTTGATTCCCCATTGCTACTTAACCAAACATAATCACACAATCCGAGGATTAAGATGTTGACATGGTAGGGAGGGAAGATAACTTTGTTTACCACAGCAAGAAAACATGTTATCCCCATTAAAATAATTAAAAAACAAAATAATAGATTTAACGTTTTAGAGAAACAATACCCCTTCTTATCACAAAATTCATAAAATAGAGAAGCACAAAGCATAAATTAAAAAACAAAACACTACTACACAAAATCTTAATACTCTGAAGCATTTTTCCTAACATTTATTAAACATCATTTCAGCCACCTTTCTATGCACAGATATCAGGAAGATGGAGAGAAAAACAATTTTTCAAAAGTAGGCTTATGTTCTATATTCTGTTTGAATGGAAGGTATTATAGTTAATAATTTTACTTGAATTTAACAGAAGAAAAACAAATTAACTGAATTAGAAGAAATTTACTGAAAAAATATATTTTTCTTCACCAGAATAGATATTAATTCTTAAAATATCACTCTGAAGTTTTAAAAGCATATAACAATATTGAGTATTGAACATTTAAATTCCATGTTTTAAACTTTAAATGATATCCTTAGATACACAAAAAGAACCTAAAGCTCAGAGAGCCCAAGTGACTTGCCACAAAGAATGCATTATTCTTCTGCTTTCCTTAGTAGGTTCTTTCTTCCACGGTCCATTACTACTATTTTATTTCTTGTCTTTCACCTCAAAGTTTATACATCTGTTTATCTGCAACCCTGGATCTTTGGCTGTTGACCTTACTATGCCTCATTGGGTACTCAGGCAGAAATCCCTGAACATGAATGCTCAGAATCTTCCTTCATTACTATAGCTTTGGATAAAAAGCTTCTCCTACATTAAGGCTCACAACTCCTTTATGCAATGGATACTGCTACTTTCACCTCTTCATGAACTTTGCCCCTACGATTATCCCCTTTCTCTCCTCTTGCAATTTTTTTCCTCTCTACTGATTTATTTCCATCAATAAACATCAAGTTCTAGTATGTCCAGTCTTGCAAAATATAAAACAAAGACTCTTCCTTGACACATAATATGCCCCTTCAGCTACAGCCTCCAGTCTCCCAAGTCCTTCACAGCAGCACTTCTTGAGAGAGTTGTGTGGAATAGCTGACTTCATTTCAGCATTCTTGGGCTTCCTTTGTTGTTGTTGTTCAGGGATTCCTTTACCACTACTCAATGATCTCCATACTGCTAGTTAGGACAGCCATCTCTCAGTTTTTATCCTAATTATCTTCTCGGCAACATTTGTCTAGTTTACTAGCCCCTCTCACTTGAAATGCTTTCTTTCGACTTCCCTTATACCAGTTTCTCCTTGTTTTCCTTCTGCCTCACTGATCAATCTTTCTCTTTGCTAACTCTTCCTTCTCTATTTAGAGTCTAAATATTGGAGAATCTAATCTTCCAATTCCTCAAACGTGCTGAGCTTCATTTTGCTTTGGAGCTTTGTATATCACAAGCCTGGGATACTTTCCCCACTTGTTTTCATATGGTTGACTCCTTTGTGGCATTCAGACCTCTGCCTTTCCTTATTGTGTAATTCATCCCATCCTATCAATCTCAACCACATCACATATGTTTTTTTTTTCCAGATAGCACTTACCTCTAGCTCATTTTTTTTCTCATTTATTTTCCTATCTATTTTATGTCTCTCTCCCAAAGGGCAAGAACCTTATTTATCATTTTTATGGCACTTGGTCCTAAGAGCAATACCTAAAACCGTAGTAGAGTCTCAAAAATAATTGTTAAATGTATAGAGTTTTAACGAATATCTTACCTAGAGCATTTTTCATGGGTCAATGTTTGTTTATCCTGAATTTTGCATATGCTTTTGACAACACTATGCACAAAAATTAACTTACTGGTTTAGAAGAATAGGTACTCAAAAATTAGTTATGAAAAAAGTTAATAAAGGTAAACATGAATGTCTTTCTTGACACTTTAAGTTATATACCTGTAGACATACATAAGCATTTCAAAAGAGAGAGAAGTGGGGAATAAACCTAGTATCAGGCATAAGAAAAATTTTGGTACTATGCTCTGAGTTAGAATGATCTGTTATATAATGCTGAGTTTTACAGACAATGGCAATCAGTCTCAGAGAAGAAAAATAATTTGTGCAAGATCATATAACAAGTAAGTGGTAGAAGTATATCTAAAACCTAAGTTACATCATTCTTAATTTTCAGATAAAAGAAATACAATACTATATGATAAAAGAATCTTATCATATTTTATATTTGGAAGCTCTTTAAGTTCTCATACAAGAATAGGATGTTAATGCAGGATTTTTAATCTTAGTGGTCTCATGATTTCTCTTTCAAGAGCAAACCAAATTTATATCACCATTACTCTCATGTTACTAAATTAAACTGGAGTGAAAGCTAGGAGGAAATAAAGGAAGAATATTTTAGTGTTTATATGTTCAGTGCAAATTCTGTAAAGACATATGAAAATGCATGTAGATTTTATGAATTATCCTAACTTTTTACTATTCTGAAAACAAACAATTTTCATAGCTCTGAAACTCCAAAAATCAAACTAAATGCATCTATAATAATGAACCTATATACAACACATTGCAATGACACTTACTTGAATCACATATCATTTATCAAAAACATCTATATCAACCTATCACAGTGTGACAATAAAGCCTCAAAACTACTAGCTTAGAATGTTCTCAAAACAGAAACAAAAGATCTGCTTGTATGGGAAATATTTAAAGTTGTTCACAGAATTTTTATTGGCTGAGTAACATATCACCTAGGTATCAGTAGTAAATAATAGTTTAAGAAATCATAGTAAAATATATTAATATGTGCTGGTTTTGTTCTATAAGGCTGAATGTATATTTAGAGCCTTGCTTCAACTTCTCAAGTTATGAGGAAAGAAATCTTGTTTAGATGATACATAATCAGTATCAAAAACTGTAGGATCATTGCTTGTATAATTCTTGAATCAGTTAAATATACATATGTAAAATACAGAATTATAAAATGGAGATACCCACCCAACCCTACCAAGCACTGTATTTGCTCTCTGATCAGGAAAAAAATGATTTCCTCCCTTCTATCCCTGAAGAGGAAAGAAAAAAAAAAAAAGAGTAGAAGATTTTAGGGAAGAAGAAAGACAATCTCACAGGGATAATAAATTACATATTTTAAATCATCTGCAACAAAAGCAACAAATATGAACATTCTAGCCCATGATGGTGAGATGAGGTAAAGTAGGGGTTGGAAAAAGAGGTGAGGACATATCATCATGACATTAGTCTAGTTGACCTGTAAGGCTAAATATGAGAAATAAGAACTAGGTTAACATCAACTAAGAAAATCCTCTAGACCAGTCTCATGCCCTGATGGACAAGGATGAAGCTAAAGTGTGACCTTTTTTCTGGTGCTTCGTCACCAGGTGGCTCATATTTCTGTGGCGGGAAGAACCAAGAGGCAGAATGAAAGACTCCCTGCTCTATTTATCTTCTAAACTAGTCTATTTGAGTGACTGACAAAACACAGAATCAATCAATCAATAAGTCTGCTGAATATTGATTTTATAACTATTGCTGTACAAGGCACACTGGAAGAGAATAGTGTGTACCTATGTATCTATCTACCTGTAAGAAGTGTGTCACCTAAAACATTGCATGCAAATAAATAGCAGGGAAGGGAGACAGAAGGGGAATCGGGGCCCAGAGTGGCCCCTGTTTTTTGTTTGTTTGGCCGAATCATGTGGCCTGTGGGATCTTAGTCCCCCCAACCAGGGATCAAACGTGCACCCCCTGCAACGGAAGGTGAAGACTTAACCACTGGACACCAGGGAAGTCCCCGGGAGTGGGCTCTGCTTGAGCTTCGGGGTTATGCTACCTACCAGGGGAATTTGGGATGATCTCCTTACTGCTCTGTGCCTTGATATTCCTCATCTGAAAACAGCATTAGAAACATCTTAACCATAGATTGTTGAGAGAAGTAAATAAGCTGATACATGCGGTGCTCGGCACCTGCATGATATCAGTTATTATTATTGCAATTCTTATGTGAGGGAAGCAGATGGGGGGACAGAAAGAGAGGAAGCAATATAGTTTTGTTTTATAAAGAGAAATTATTTGGCAAATGATTTCATTAACAGAGTAAGGAACAAAGAGCTTGGCTGAAGGAAGACTGCAAAAATATAACCCTTCGGAGGTTGGGAGAAATTGGTCAGGGCCAGCATGTGGAGAGGGCCCCCCATGTGACGCAGTGGTAAAGAGCCTGCCTGCCAATGCAAGAGGCAAAAGACACAGTTTGATCCTTGGGTCTGGAAGATACCATGGAGTAGAAAATGGCAACTCACTCCAGTATTCTTGCCTGGAAAATTCGATGGGCAGAGGAGCCTAGTGGGTTGCAGTCCATGGGTCCACAAAGATTTGGACATGACTGAGCAATGTTTTTATACATGCCAAGGAGGGGCTTCCCAGGTGGCTCAGTGGGTAAAGAATCCGCCTGCAATGCAGAGCAGGCGTAGTAACGCACTCCAGTATTCTTGCCTGGAAAATTTCATGGACAGAGGAGCCGGGTGGGCTACAGTCCACTGGGCCTCAAAGAGTCGGACACGACTGGGCACACACACAGTATGTGGAGAAGAGTCTCAAATCCTGAAGGCTGAGGTGGGGAGTAGCCCAGATCTTATCACATGAGCTCTTTTTGGAAGTTTGACTCTGAACCACTCCCCAGACATCAGAAGGTTACAGAGTGAGAGTCCCAAACACTCCCCAAGACATTAACATTAAATCACATAACAAAAACATGATGAACATGACATTTACTCCATGTGAGTTACCTAATACCTTTGTTTTGGTTTTGATTCTTTATACAGATTCTATTTCCCTGAGCTTCTCTATAAATCACAAATATTTGCAACCAAGTTGCACCAGTAAATCTCATAAAACAGCTTCCCTGAGACCAGATTCAAGATGTTAACACAAGAAGAGTTTCCTCACTTTATATAGTGGCTGGTGGGTCTTTTATTCTTTAGAAAAAAAAAAAAGTTTCAAAATGTCATTTACGTGGTAGAGAAGTTCCAGGAAAATGGTGCTGTTGAATTTCTTTAATAGCTGTGTATTTGTATTCATTCTTAGAAGGTATTTAGAAAGAAAAATGTTGTATTAACTCCTGTTTCACCAAATCTCCCATTGTAAGGAAAGATGGCATTTTCCTCCCTGTGCTGAATAGATTCTTTGAAATACAGGTTCCAACTAAAGAACTTAGAACCTTCCAGTCATTACATGACTAGATGAAGTTGGTTAGTATAACAAACCAGGAAAAGAAAAATAAAATAGTATAAATCATACAGTTCTCCGTGAATCATATAAAAGTTCTATGCTCCCCACTATACTGCAATACACTTTAATTGATGAAGTCTCTCCTTTAACACACACAGGATTTTCAAGATTTGCAAAGCTTTAAGTGGAATAGGTAATAAGAGAAAAATAAATAAAAGAAGTCAGAAATATGAACAGCTTGAGCCTCTGTTATGAGTTCATAAATGCCTTAAATTAGGAAGAATTACTGTGGGATTTAAAGCTATTGGGATATATTTACATCTTGAGTTGGTCTTTTTACTACTAAGTAGAACAATTTACTGACATATCCCTTTGTAGGAAACAAAAGCATATACTGTAATCTGTCAGTATAAAATATTTTGAATTCGCTATAATGTGGGCCCATAGAGTTTGAGACATATGTTCAGAACTGGAATCTGTACAAGATTTTAATTTTAATCAAAACCAAAGCAGCCTGTGACTCAGGTCACTGTCTGTTCTCCAGCAACAATGCAGATACTCTCAGAGGTTTTGTTTTATCCTATTTTCATTATATAAGGGTACAGTTGCTATGATGAAGACATAAAAGATATGGACAAAAAGGGACTCAAAACTAATTCATTCAGAGAACACCTATAATAATACATTCTTACAATCCCCTGCCTTTTTAATATTTATACATATTCCAAAAACAGGCTAGGAAAGTAGGTTTCTTGTTATCATTATCTTGCTGAAAGTCTTGCCAGGATTCAAAGCCAAGATGCATGCTGACAGAAACTCTGACTTGCAATCATTAATACTGTAAAATGATGTAGCATGATAGGATGGTTCATCGCATTTGAAAAATTCTTATAATTTAATGATAATGCCTTGAGACTGTATTTACTTCTAAGAAATCAAGATATTAAAAAATGATTATCAATGGGTATGAGGTTATCTTCATATCTTACTTTCATTTTTGCAATTTTGTTGACTGCTTCTCTGTGAGGTCTTAATCAACAGGCCCTGATGTGACATGTTCCATTGAATTAAGCAGTTAATTAATTATTAATTAACTAAGCAATTAATTAAGATTATTTAATTTTAGGAACATGTTTATTCAAATGCCTGTTCAGAAAGCAGAAATTGTTTTCAAGCATCTAAACTCGGCTAAAAATCATGCTAATTAGTAGAATAATTGGCTTTGCTGTGACTTCTCCAATAGGACAAGTATTTTAGTTAGGTTTTAGTCAAATCCAGGAGTTAAGGTGAATAATAGTATACTATATACTTAGCTAAAAACCTTTTGCAAAGGGGAAAAAGAAAACAACTTAACAATCAGTGGCTGACCACTGATCTCTATCTGTCGACTTCTCCATAACATGTTAGTGGCATAACAGAATCACAGACCTCAAGGAGTCCTAGCTCTGCATTGTCTCATGACTGGAAGATAATTTACCTAAACTTACTGAAAAATGTAGATGAATTATTGTCCCTACAAAACTCTGCTTTTCACATTATCATATAATGCCTATCAAGAACTACAATAATCATGGAGCAAATGAGTATTTTGTGCATTACTTTAATACTGAACGTACCCTACAATATCCAGACTTTGTATTTCTAATTTACAGTGAGGATTTCCTATGAAAATGAAATGGATCATTTACAAACTGCTTAAGGATTATGACTGCCAACCAATCCATATTACTTTTGGGGGGAATTGAAATGTGCTTATTCTTAATAGTTATGGATACTATCTCTTTGAGCTTTGTGATAGTCAAGATCATATCATATTCATCTTTTAATCCCTAGCACCTATCTACAAAATGGCTGTTCCATAACACACATTCAATACATTCTTATTGAATAAGTAAAGAACTGATTGATAAATGTAGTGAAAAGACAAGTCAACTTAGAGAAACAATTGTCATGATGTAACCAATAAAACCAGTTGATGTGATTGTTCTTTTTTTTCTCTCATTTTTCAAATTGTTGCTCTTGTATCATCAGAAAGAGCATTAGTGTAAAAATATATCCCTTAATCTATTTCAGGTATTGGTTTGTATTTAGTTTCATGCTCAGTGTATGTTGGGAATGCAGTTTGAATAGAGCACTGGGCTATTAATATTTAAGGTGGATTCAGAAGAGCCGACTCATTGAGCAAGCTCTGGGAGATGCTGAAGGATAGGGAAGCCTGGCATGCTGTAGTCCATGGAGTCTCAAAGAGTCAGGCACAACTGAGAAACTGAACGACAGCAACAGAGGACAATTATTACACAGTCTCTTGGCCCAAAAACCACGTATGAAACTACTGTAAAAATACAGGACTTCCTTGGTGGTCCAGTGGTTAGGAATGTGCCTGCCAGTGCAGAGGGCACAGGTTCGATCTCTGGTCTGAAAGTATTCTACATGCCAGAAGACAGTGAAGCCTGTGCGTCACAACTACTGAAGTCTGTGCGCCTAGAGCCCACGCTCCAAAACCAGATAAGCCACCACAATGAGAGGCCCGCACACTGTAACGAAGAGTGGCTCACACTCGCCACAACTAGAGAAAGCCCAAGTGCAGCAGTGACTATCCAACAAAGCCACAAATAAATAAAAAGAATTTTAAAAATACAAAGTAGGACAATATGTGAAGCATTACAGTGAGTGTATGAGTAGTATAATTTTGTACAAAAAAATCAAAAGGTTACTCTATCTAGACTGCTGTAATCAAGGAGTAATCTTAGAGAACATACAACTTGAACTACATCTGAATGATTAAGAGGAGTTGAATGAGTGGAAAGGAGCGGTAATTAGACTACAAGTGGAGAATAGTGTGGTTAGAAATATTTAGACTAAGCTTTGTAGATTTGGAAAACAACAGAATGATCAAGAGTTTTATAGGCTACGTTTCCTATTGCTTTGGGGATAAAAACGAAATCTCCTTAACATGGCCTTTAAGTTCTACACGATTTAGAATCTACCTACTTCTCCAGCTTCTGATCAAGACTTGCATGGCAATGTTGTCACATCCTGGAAGGTTTTCTTTGATTTTTAACTAGGCAATGCAAAGTCATCTTTCAGATCTCAGTTCAAGCATCACTTTCTTTTGAATTACATCAACCTCTCATCCTGCCTTTCTATTAGCTATCATAGAACTATGTACCTCTCCTTAATGACACTTGCAATAGTTGTAATTTTACAGTTTATTAGTGTGATTATGAGTGTGCCTCCTCCACTGGACTGTTAGTTCTATAAAAGTATGGATCATCTCTATTTTCATTTACCACTGTATCCACAGTGCCTAATCCATAATAGGTGCTCATACATAAATAAAGTTGGATAATTAAAATAGGCTAGCAAATTTAGCTATATTGAAGGATCATGCACTCATTGATCTAACAAATATATATTGAATAATTATTATACACTGTATTTTGTACCAGATACAGAAGATACAAAAATGGAAGATACTTCTTGCCTATTGTCTATTCAATATGAGGAAGAAAGACAAAAATAACAGGCATTTACAATGTAGGGTGAGCAATGCTGCTGTGGTAGACTAAATATAGTACTTTTAGAGCATTAAGGAAGAGATTTCTAAAAAGGAAAGTAATAAGAGGAGACTGCTTGGTAGATACCAGTAATATTTAAATTGATTTTTGACCTTTGTTCTGCTTATAAGATCAAATCTAAAAGGTAATCAGTAAAGTAGCATTAGTAAATAATAGAATGTCTTTTAAAGTTTATAGATAAAAACCAAACAGGAACAAAAATGGTTCAGAGAATTGGAACCCAGAGCATCGGTGGGGCCAACGAGAAAGCAGCTGAGTTGGGAGGATGGATTTACCAGCTTCTTCTCCTTGTGGTCCTTTCGAGGGGATTTCTGAAGATTATACAAATTACCTCATCGCTTTTCTGAAACTTTGTTTTGTATGCATGTGAACTATAATGAGCATCCATTCCACAGATAACCTTGTCTCCAGATCTAGACAAGAACCCATTTTCTAAATATAGTGTCGACAGGGATATTCTCAAGAAGGAGGTAGAGGACAAGATGTTGCTTCTGTAAACTTTCCAGTCAAGAAGTATGGGCTGAGTTTCTGTTTCTCCTGCACTATACTAGGCACTATGAAGAAGAAAGGAGAAGACTGTTGCCCTAGAGGAAGATTATGTGCTCTTTTAATAGCTGACATTCAAAACCACCTTCTAGTTACTACAAAAAGGCACTGAAGAGGAAATAGCCCTTTTCTTATATTTAGAATGTATTTCATTCACAGGGAACTATTAAAACTTTTAAAGCAAATATGGAAGGGTTAAAAACTAAACATCCAAATCTTCCTAAAGCAAATTGGTTCAGTTCCAAGGCATTTGCTAAAATTACACATAGAGCCTTACTTTGAAATAAATATAGCAAATTACTACTTTGGAAATCGGGCTCTTGGGCATCTCTGCTTCTATTTCAAATGGTCATTCCTAATTACACACATGAAAAAAATCAAATATATCTTTAGATCAGATTTTTCTCTTAGGACAAAAGTAATTATTCTACTTCAACCTAGGTATAATATTCCTTCTTTTACTGTGAAGCTACTTACATCTTAGAGCAAATGACAAGTCAAGAAATTAAAAGCAAAGACTATTAAAATAGGCAAGTTTACTCTGATGCATTTTAGAATCACTATAAAAAACTTCTCTGAAGCTCTTTCCAAAGAAGGTATGCAACAAGGGTTACTTTCTACTGGAAGAACAGATAAGGGGATGACAATGGAATGTTCCTGAGGTTGGAGGATTTGGGAAGGAGCCTGGCAAGTAGACTAAGTGAAATGATATCAACTATTTGCAATGTCGGAGAAGGCAATGGCACCCTACTCCAGTACTCTTGCCTAGCAAATCCCATGGATGGAGGAGCCTGGTAGGCTGCCGTCTATAGGGTCGTGCAGAGTCGGACACGACTGAAGCGACTTAGCAGCAGCAATTTGCAATGTATTGGAACATGACATTCAAAGTTAATTGGATTCTTCTTACCATAGCTCAATGGCAAGGCAAACAGGAAGCCAGTGACAGTATGTGAAAAGTGAAAGTGTTAGTTGCTCAGTCGTGTCTGACTCTTTGTGACTCCATGGACTGTAGCCCACTATGCTCCTCTGTCCACGGAATTCTTCAGGCAAGAATACTAGAGTGGGTTGCCATTCCCTTTTCCAGTGGATCTTCCTGAGACCCAGGGATTGAACCTGGGTCGCCTGCACTGCAGTCAGATTCTTTACCATCTGAGGCACCAGGGTATATTTATTCAGTATTTCTCTGAGTATAAAAGATCTAGTCACAAATCAGCTTCTCCTGTCTAAGAAAGGACAACTTTGGACATGGATGCAATCTGCTCAGTTCAGTTCAGTTCACTTGCTCAGTCATGTCCGACTCTTTATGGCCCCATGGACTGCAGCACCCCAGGCCTCCCTGTCCCTCACCAACTCCTGGAGTCCACCAAAACTCCTGTCCATTGAGTCGGTGATGCCATCCAACCTCTGTTGTCCCCTTCTCCTCCCACCTTCAATCTTTCCCAGCATCAGGGTATTTTAAAATGAGTCAGTTATTCACATCAGGTGGCCAAAATATTGGAGTTTCAGCTTCAACATTAGTCCTTCCAATGAACACCTAGGACTGATCTCCTTTAGGATGGACTGGTTGGATCTCCTTGCAGTCCAAGAGACTCTCAAGAGTCTTCTCCAACACCACAGTTCAAAAGCATCAGTTCTTTGGTGCTCAGCTTTCTTCATAGTCCAATTGTCACATCCATACATGACCACTGGAAAAACCATAGCCTTCACTAGATGGAACTTTGTTGGCAAAGTAATGTCTCTGCTTTTTAATATGCTGTCTAGGTTGGTCATAACTTTCCTTCCAAGGAGTAAACGTCTTTTAATTTCATGGCTGCAGTCACCATCTGCCGTGATTTTGGAGCCCCAAAAAATAAAGTCTGCCACTGTTTCCCCATCTATTTCCTATGAAGTGATGGGACCAGATGCCATGATGTTGAGCTTTAAGCCAACTTTTTCACTCTCCTCTTTCACTTTCATCAAGAGGCTCTTTAGTTCTTCTTCACTTTCTGCCATAAAGGTGGTATCATCCGCATATGTGAGGTTATTGATATTTCTCCCGGCAATCTTGATTCCAGCTGGTGCTTCCTCCAGCCCAGCGTTTCTCATGATGTACTCTTTATGGAAGTTAAATTAGCAGGGTGACATTATACAGCCTTGATGTACTCCTTTTCCTATTTGGAACCAGTCTGTTGTTCCATGTCCAGTTCTAAATGTTGCTTCCTGACCTGCATACAGATTTCTCAAGAGACAGTAAGGTGGTCTGGTATTCCTGTCTCTTTCAGAATTTTCCACAGTTTTTTTGTGATCCACACAGTTAAGAGACTAAATATAGTGACAAAAAAGAAAAGCAAGGATGAAAATAAGGAAAAAAACCAACAAAGAGTAAGTAGCTGAGAGAGGAAGTATCAAAAGAAATGGCCTTCATTCATTCAACAAACATCTCTGGAGCCTTGTACATTAAGGACTGAAAAAAAAAAAAAAAACCTGTCCATTCACTTGAGGATTATCAGTTTAGTTAAGAGATGGAGATGATTTTGTAAATAACAATAGCATGATATTCAAAGTTAATACCTCTTTATCTCCTCAGTCCTTTGAGATCTCAGTACATCAAGTTTCCTGTCTATCTACTCCATCTTCACACTTTCCTTTCTAGCTTACTTTTTTTGAATTATAAACATACAAAATTTTCTCTGTTAATTAAAAAAAAATCTTCCACTGATACTGTCTCAATCTATGTCACTGCCTCTTTCTTTCCTTTCAAATACAAGTTATATTTAAAGTTTCAACTTAATATATTCCAATTAACTCTTCAATGTACTGCTGTCTTCTACTCTCAAAATTTCCTTGAAGCTGTGATTACTAAGCACATCAGTGACTCCCTAAATGACAAATATAATTAATTAGTTCTTTTCTTACTTGATCTGTCTATGGCATTTGATACTGTTGGCCTCATTGAAATGTTATCCTCCTGTCTCCATGATATCAATTTTCTGGCTCTCTCCCTTATTCTCTAGCCATTCCTATTTTCTCTGAAGGTCTCCCTTACATATTGCTATACTCCAGAACTTAATCTTGGGTCCTTTTCTCACCCTCAATGTTCTTATGGGTTACTTAACCCATTCAAACAATATCTATTACCATTTAGCACACAGTTGACACCTAAATCTTTATCTGTAAGCCATGACTTCTATCTTGAGGTTCAGACTCAAATATCCAAGTTTTTAACAAACATTGACACATGGCACCCTAACACAGCTCAATATATATATATGAAAAAAAAAAACAGAAAGAGAAGAAAAAACAGAGTATTAATATTTTTTTCAAACCCTGACCCACATGTTTACTTAGTGTTATGAGATCAGTAAATCTGACTACTCCCTCTTCTTTATCCTATGCATACAAATGGTAACATCAGTCAATCTTAATTCATTAATATTTTAAAAATTGACATCTTCCCTCATTAAAAAAAAATTGTATTCTACTAATTGGTTCTGCTACCTTAGTTGTACTCTCTTCCATTTTATCTTCCATATAAATTTCAGAATGCCTTTTTTACAGTGCATACCCTACTCTGTCACTTGCCTGCTTCATATCTCTCAAAAATTCCTTGTTGTCTGCAGCAATGGCTCTTAAACGTTCTTGTGCCTAAGTACACTTGGAAGGATTTGTTAAAACAGAGTATTGGGCTCTGTTCCCTGGGGTTTCCAATTCAAGAGTTGTGATGTTGGGCCTCAGAATTTACATTTCTGTTTCCCAGGCTAATTTGGAGGCATACTCAACAGACTTTATCACTAAGTGGTGCAAGGAGCAGAAGGAAAAATAAGGAGTGCAGGATGACAGCTGAAATTCTTATATCAGAAATTTAAGAAATTGGGTGGGTGTTGGTGCAATCACTGAGAAAAAATATAGGAAGTTAACTGGGAAAAGGATAGCAAATGTGATGAGTTTAATTTTGAAATGTTAAGGTGTTTTTTCAAACTTCACCCTGTATTTCCATACCCTTATGTGCCTTGAACAATCTCTAGTTTCCAATCATCTTGTACAATGTATAAGCCGCTGAGTGCATGGAAAAGATACCATGTTTCTCTTCTAATGATCTAGACTTATGGAATTCCTTTGCCTTTCACCCTTTTTTTTTTCTGTTATATATCCAACTTATCTGTTATGACCCAGCTTAAGCATCTTTTTCTCATTTTAGTCTTCCCTTCTTAGTCTCTACTTTCTCATCTTTGAAATGAGCTTAAGAAGAATATTTTTTGTTTATGATGGTCACACGAAGACTTTTATGAAGATACCCATAGCCCCAGAGGAGGAACACTGATTGGAAAAGTGGTTTCTAGATTCTTCTAGTGTCAAGATTTGCATGTTTGAAGAAACTCCCTACATTTGTCAATGACAAAACAATATGCATTACCATATACGCTATTGCTAATTCCATCTAGTCAAATTAGGTAACGTTAAATTCATGGAGTCTCTATGCTTCCTAGTTCACAAACAAAGAAAATTTATTAAATTACTATGTGGTACCCTTCTAGACTCTGGGGATTTATAGGCTGGTTATAGAGACAAAATCAACTTATATCAAATAATTAGAGAGCAATTAGGTACTAAAATGTGTGCAATTATAACAGGGTAATCAGACAAAGTAGAACTGAACATCACCAGAAGTAACAGAGAAGACTTCATAGAGAAATTAGAGCTTGAGCTGAGTGTTGACAGTTGGTGAGAATTGGATAAATGGAAAGAAGGCAAAAAAAAAAAAAAAACAAACCAAAAACCAACACTGAATGTCAGAACAATAACAAGAACAAAATCTCAGAAATAGGAATTAGCCTAGCCTATGTAGAAGGCAATGAGAAAATCAGGTTAACCAGAACAGAACATTAGGGACAAAGTGAAACCAGAGATTAGATTCATGGTCAAGGGTCAACATTTAAAATATCCTGAAAACAATGCAGGGAAATTTGGTTTTGATTTGGCAAGTGATGGGGATTTTTTTAACTTTGTATTTTTTATTGGAATATGATTGATATAGAATGTTGTGTTAGTTTCAGGTGTACAGCAAAGTGAATCAGATATATATATATATACACACATATATCTACTATTTTAGATTCTTTTTGCCATATAGGCCATTACAGAGTATTGAGTAGAGTTCCCTGTGCTGTACAGAAGGTTTTATTAGCTATCTATTTTATATATAGTAGTGTATATATGTCAGTCCCAAACTCTCAATTTATCTCTTCCCACATTACCTCCTGGTGATCATGTTTGTTTTCTACATCTAGAACTCTACTTTCATATATATATATATTTTTTTATAGGTCCTGAATTAAAGAAGTAGAGTTTTGGTAAGGTAAGTTTATAAATAGTAGTTAAAATGATTAGAAGAAGAGAAAGACTGGAGAAGGGCAACAGATAACTGTTGGAACAGTCATGACAGACGACTATCAAAGAAGGGTGATATTCTATGAATTTGAGAAGGAAAGAAAAGATAGTTCTTTGCAGATTTTGGAAATAATGAGTGATTGGATGAATAAGAGAATTCCAAAGCCCCTCAGATTTAACAAGAAGGTCAACTAAGGCATTTAGAGGTCTTCAGTGCTGAAAAGAGCATATCCCCAAATATAGATAATTCCAAGTAAGCACAATTCTAAAATAGAAAATAAGTTTTAGAAAATCCAAAAAGATATTTTTCTTGTGGATACTTCTATACTTTAAAAATATTCCTTAAGATTTATAGATATCTCTGCATGGTTAATACCATAAGGACATGCTTTGTTTACCCATTAAGCAAACCAGTCAGGTAAGTAAAATTAGCTGACAACAGAAAACCTCTCATGTGGTTCAGAGTACACGAAAGCCAGTTTACAAACATCACCTCATTTTATCAGACAATACTGAACTTGCTTATTTATCTGCATTTTAAAGAAAAGCACAAAAATTTTTAAAGGAAGAGGCCATGTTTAAAAAATATTTCTTTCTTTTCCTTTATTTATTTGGCTGTGCTGGAGCTCAGTTGCGGCATGTGGGATCTTTAGTTGCAGCATATGGGGACTAGTTCCCTAACCAGGACTGAACCCAGGCCCCCTGCACTGGGAGCACGGAGTCTTCATCATTGGACCACCAAGGAAGTCCCACAAAATTATTAAATGACTTGTCAAAGACCTTTGGATCAGAGACAGGTCATTATAATTCTCTGAGCCTTGTTCCTAATCTGTTTAAAAGGGAGGTTAATAATAATGCTCTCAGAGGGTAACTGCAAAAATTAAATGTCTCAGTGTCTAGTATAAGCTATCCCTGGTGGCTCAGATGGTAAAACATCTGCCCACAACGTGGGAGACCCGGGTTCGATCCCTGGGTCAGGAATATCCCCTCTAGTACTCTTGCCTGGAAAATCCCATGGATGGAGGAGTCTCGTAGGCTACAGTCCATGGGGTCACAGAGAGTTGGACATGACTGAGCGACTTCACTTTCACTTTCATACTAGCTTTATACTTATTTATTGGGTTGGCCAAAAAGTTTCTTTAGGTTTTAGGCTATGGTTTTTCCTGTGGTCATGTATGGATGTGAGAGTTGGACTGTGAAGAAGGCTGAGCACAGAAGAATTGATGCTTTTGAACTGTGGTGTTGGAGAAGACTCTTGAGAGTCCCTTGGACTGCAAGGATATCCAACCAGTCCAGTCCATTCTAAAGGAAATCTGTCCTGGGTGTTCTTTGGGAGGAATGATGCTAAAGCTGAAGCTCCAGTACTTTGGCCACCTCATGCGAAGAGTTGACTCATTGGAAAAGACTCTGATGCTGGGAGGGATTGGGGGCAGGAGGAGAAGGGGACGACCAAGGATGAGATGGCTGGATGGCATCACGGACTCGATGGACGTGAGTCTGAGTGAACTCTGGGAGTTGGTGATGGACAGGGAGGCCTGGCGTGCTGCGATTCATGGGGTCACAAAGAGTCGGACACGACTGAGCTACTGAACTGTCTGAACTGCATGAAAAATACTCAAACAAACTTTTTGGTCAGTCCAGTACATATTGCAACAATATTTATTGAATTGATTCAGTAAATACTCAAAAGTATTTGTTGAATTGACATCTTCCTGCAATCAACATATTCTTAGAAAATTCCTCATAACCATGCTTTAATTCGGGGCTTCCCTGGTAGCTCAGCTGGTAAAGAATCCAGTTGCAATGCAGCAGACCTCAGTTTGATTCCTGGGTGGGGAAGATCCGCTGAAGAAGGGATAGGCTACCCACTCCAGTGTTCTTGGACTTCCCTGGTGGCTCAGCTGGTAAAGAATCTGCCCGCAGTGAGGGAGATCTGGGTTCAATCCCTGGGTTGGAAAGATCACCTGGAGAAAGAAACAGCTACCAAATCCAGTATTCTTGCCTGGAGAATTCCATGGACTGTGTAGCCCTGGGGTTGCAAAGAGTCGAAGATGACTAAGCAACGTTCACTTTCCACGTTCATGCTTTAATTCGAACTATTTTTCAGCAAGTATTCAAATTTTACAATGGATGCCAATAAGAACCAAGGACTTAGAGAGTATAGCCAAAGGGAATGCATTAAGTTTTGCTCATTTGAAAAGGGGGTCTATTCGAGTTTCTGCATGTTTTCATCAAACTTTGGAGAAAACACAAACATGCACACACACACACACACAAACATATACACTCCATGCTTCAGTACAACTGATGGGAATACTAAAGGAGCACATATATCTCCATACATACATGTGAGAACACTGCATATTGCCATGGCTGATTTATGAGACCTTTTCACTAAGAGGGATAAATGTATTATTAGGACTGCTGAGAATAAGGTTCATAACTCAAAAATATGCCATTTGTACCTTTAAAAATATGTCACTGTCAAAATTCCTCATCTTCTCCTGGGATCTGTGGCATGCCGCACAATGTCTTAAATGTGAAAAATATTTGATATACATTTTGGTGACAATTCAATAATTCACATACTAGTGGAAGGGCCAGGAGACTTTACCTAGTCTAGAACTCTGCTTATTTTTTATCAGCTGAAGTCAAGATAAGAGGACATCATTTATTTATGTATTTATCTATGTATTTATTTATATTTAGTTTATTGGGAAGGAACTGAAACAAACGATTTTTCTATAAAATCTCTACTTCCTAAGAATGATTCACACTAACTCTGTGAACTGCTCTTAGGAGAGGTCCCAAGTATACAATTAAATAAAACCTCAGTGGTTTCTGATTGTGCCTCTTAAGTATTCAGAGTAAGTAGCCAATAGAACCTGACTAATCTTTATCATTCTAATCTTCAGACACAGTCAGTTTTCTTTAAGGCTAGTGGGTTAGTTTTGCAGAAGAGCATATTTGAAATAACCCAAAGTTATGCTATGACTGAGACTCCTTAGGTATCATTAATTTATTGGAGCACCCTACAACATGATTATTATTCACTCTGGAGTGTCATAAATAATTGAAGCCTAAATACATTGGCTGAAATAAATTAACAAACTACCACAAGCTAGTTTTCTCATGTGTAAAATAATGAATAATAATAGCTACCTTGCCTTGCCTACCTCAAAGAGTTCACCCCATTAGCCCAAGAATTAAATGAAGAAAATATCTGTGAAAATGTTTTGTACGCTCTAATTTTAAAGCATTATTGTGAGGTTGGTGATAGTAATTCCAGGTCTTTAACTTATTTCATCATATATTTTCCTTACCTACTGATTTTAAAAATTCAGTTTTTTGTTAGTAGGTCTCTTACCAGACTTATCTGAAGAAAGACATCTAAAGCACATATTTACAAGATTAACTGTTCACTCTGGATGTACAGAAGCAAAAACCTGTACCATGGATAGTGTAACTATTTGTGAAGTTATTTCCCTCCCACAGAATTGCAAGTGAAAGGTGGTTAATTAAGGCCTTGGTAATTAACTTGTGATTACTAATATATTAACTTCCCTTAAGCATGTTAAAAGCCCATAAGATAGTGGGAAATACTATTTTATAAAGCAATATCTTTGTACTTTGATTAAAAGTATAGGAAACTCTTAAGCAAGCAGATTAAGCAGATAATGGTTGCTATATACTAATTCATATTACAAATATATTCATTTAAATAGAAGTGTGCTATAGCATTTAACTCCTCATTCATTCTTTTATTCAATAAACATTTATTGGGATTGACAAGTACACACTGCTATACTTAAAATGGATAACTGAATCACTTTGCTCCACACCTGAAACTAACACAACACTGTTAATCAGTTATACTCCAATATAAAATAAAAAGTCAAAAAATAAATTAAAAAAACTTAAATAACATCAAAAAACATTCATCAAACACAAGTTATACTGTAGGCACTCTGCTGGATGTTGGGATGATTTTTGATGTATACACACACTCCTTATTTATAGGATTCAACTGTATGAATGTTTTGATATCAGTAGAATGCCAGCTTATAAATTGGGAGAAATTGTGATTGGTGAGAGGAAGGAGGTGAAGAGTGATAGGATTTGAGACAGGGGCCAGATCACAAAAGTCTTGGTGATGGAGACTCACTTAGGTTTTAATGGAGTTGAGTGATGTGATTAGCTCTGCATTTTAGAAAGAGCATGGTGCAATCTTCCTTTTTCTCTGAAAGTCTGACTGTTAAAGGGGCACAGTCACAGAGGAGGGAGAACTGGAAACATATGATGAACAAAAATTTAATTGATTGGAAGACAGGTGAATAGGAGATGTTTCCTTTTTTTAAGTGATTCCTAAAAGAACACAAATCAGTATGACTGAAGAGACTCTGAGCTATATGTATCTCATAGAATATTTCCATAGGTTAGGGAAAGGGGAGATGGGGAGGCTGTGGAAGGTTGGAGACAGGGTTGACGCAAATCTCCATGATGTCCCAAGTTTAGTAGAACATATAATGCAATTGTTTGTGATGGTTCCGATATCTGCCAGTTGCCCCAGCATAATGTTTAGTAATTTATCCTTTTTCAGTTTCAAAAATTATCCAGTTGGGAAGATAATTATATAAGCATCCTACCTAAAGGCACACTCTATTAATAAAATATTCATTTATCACCTTGGAAGTCATTGGAAAAGAACTATTTTAGAGATCTGCTGGTCTAGATAGAGCCAAGTGAAACATACTCTATATTCACTCCACTCTAGAAAGACAGTAATTCCCTCAAAGAAAAAGATGAGATGACTAGTGGGATGTTTGTCAAACCTATGGCTGACAAGCCTCTAGTTCCTTTCCTGAAAACATTGAGCACAATTACCCAGAGGAAATTTCTCTAAGACATTCACAGCTCCCTGAATGGTACTTGCCTAACAACTGAATAATCCAGCTCAAGTCATCACAACAGTAGAATTTGGTAATTGAGGGAATCAATGGATCATCTTTTAGGGAAAATGGCAATTTAACGCCTATACCCAGATCCTGGCCAGAGGCCAACAAATGGTGATATCTAAGATAATACTTTGATTCCAAGGTAAAAAGAATCCAACTCAATCTGCTCCACTTTGTCAAAGAAACGTATAAAATGACAAAGAATATGTTCTATAAATCACAAATAGTAACAAAATAACACTACCAAGCAAGTGGTGTATCATAGAATCCACACTAGGAATTCAGTTGTTGCTGTTGCTCAGTTGCCAAGTCATGTCCGACTGTTTGCAATCCCGTGGACTGCAGAACGTCCGGTTTCCCTGGCCCTCACCATCTCCCAGAGTTTGCTTGAGTTCATGTACCCTTCATGGATCACTGCCTTGTCATGCTGAAGGGGCTTGCATAACTCAGTGCAACTATAAGCCATAACATACAGGCCCACCCAAAACAGATGGGTCATGGTGGAGAGTTCTGAGAAGAAATTATCCACTGGGGGAGTGAATGGCAAACCACTCCAGTATACTTGTCACGAGAACTCCATGAACTGTATAAAAAGGTAAAATAAGAAATGGAATAGGAAAGCACAAAATAATCTGCTACCAAAGCTATGTAAGAAGAAAATCACTCCTGTGAGGATATTTTAAAAACACATTAAAAGTAAAATATAATAATTTATGCTAGGAATTCCTTTGCTCTCAATTATTTATAAGCAGAAATACAAGCTTGCAACTGAATTTGCAAATTTCAAATGACTCTAATAAGGAACTATTTCCCAAAGATTAGTACCAGTATCCCTTTTATGTAATAAGACACAAAGTAATCAAATCAAGACAAAATGGTAATAAGATGCAATCAGGATGTATTAAATAAAACTAAATTGTGGATAAAAGAGATGTTCCACACACATAGGAAAAAAACCCTCTGACAAATCTAGGCACAAGAAAATGAATATTTTGTTCTAATTAAAGGGTGATTTCAAGAACAAAACAGTCAGTGGTGACAAAATTGAGAGATAGATGCAAGCCTTCCACTATCTTCAATGATAAATTGGACCGTTACTGAATTGGCCTCTTCATAGACTGTGGTTATTGCCCTTTTTTCCCTAGTTGTCAGACTAGCTTGTCCTTATAACATGGGGATGTTAAGCTGGAAATTAAAAAAATCTTTCAATTAAAAAACAAAGTCCATTTTTTTTTGCACAACGTTTGCAGAAAATCTGTAATCACAATTCATTTTGTCTTCCTAATGGTATTAATTTTGAGTCGCTATTAGTGAAAAAAAAAAGTTTTGTTTTGGTAAAGTATTTGTTTTGATCCAAAACTTCTTGTGGTATGTCTCAGTATGAGTATGTGCATTTGAAATTCTTTGTTTAAATGGGCAAAATTGTAGCAGCTGACATGGTCAGAGTTACTAATTCATGCTTTTATAGAATAGATTGTTTTCTTCAATTACTCACATACTAAAGACTCAAAGCATAGTATACCAATCACTTTCTGTTTTTTAAATTAACCTGAGTTGAAGAGGTCTTAATTTTTAAGTGTATTGAAAATGCCAAGTCCTTTATTCCCTAATTTGAAAAGAGATCTTTATTAAATTAAATGTTAGGAAGAACTAACTTCACATTGTAATTAAGTTTCACATACAATGTAGTTTTATAAGTTTCATAGTAAGGAAATGGTCCTGATTACTGTGATGGCATAAACAAAGTAAAATAGAACTGCCTTGCTGCTGCTGCTAAGTCTCTTCAGTCATGTCCGACTCTGTGTGACCCCATAGATGGCAGCCCACCAGGCTCCCCCATCCCTGGGATTCTCCAGGCAAGAACACTGGAGTGGGTTGCCATTTCCTTCTCCAATGCATGAAAGTGAAAAGTGAAAGGGAAGTCGCTCAGTCGTGTCCGACTCTTAGCGACCCCATGGACTGCAGCCTACCAGGCTCCTCCGTCCATCCATGGGATTTGCCAGGCAAGAGGACTGGAGTGGGGTGCCATTGCCTTCTATCTCCTCATAATCATCAAGTTAGACTCATTTTTACAGAAAATTCACACAGGAAAGTTATGATGAAAAATATAAGGTTGATGAATAAGTATACGATTTCTGATCACAGGGACAAAACAGCAACAAAAAGCATATTCTTTATAATGAATTTGGAGTCATGCTCTGCCTTCGCAAATGAGCTGAGATGCATAGTGTCAAATAAATATTTTATATTTGTGTGTGTATACCAATACTTTTACAGTTACATATATATCATCTTCTCTGAACCTCAAAATCTACCCTGGCAGACTTGAAAACCAGAAAGAACCTTAAAGATAATGTTTATTTTGTCTCTTTCTCCCCAACTCCCATTTTATAGATGAGAAAACTGAGGCTCAGAGAGGTAAAGCATTTTCATTAAGGTCCTATAAAGACAGTGGCAGAGCCAGCTTGAGATTTCATGTCACATATATCTCACTTTTATGATATGATCAAATAGGTAGGATTAAATCTAATAGTGCCAGGGAAATGTCCTAATATATTAAGTCACAGCAAGACTGTGTATGTATCTCTTACCCTCACATCAGTGTTTCTCAAACTACAGTTCTTTAGCAGAAACTTTTATGAGAATGCTTGTGTATGTTTCAACAAAACTAAGTCAACAAAATTTATTTTAATATGCTAGGTGATCACCTCAAAACTGGGTACTACCACATGGCTTTCATGCCAAATTTCACATATTTGTGATTATATTGGCACCAACTAGTACTGTATATAAATGCATACATATGAATGTATATAAATGATGCCTTCAGGTTAAATGAGAACCAAATGTTATCATGGTTCACTACAGTCCAAATAATAAATAATGATAGGGAACTTGAAGCACCTCGCAGCACATAGTAATGCAGTTATGTGCAACTCAAAAGAACCTGTGCATATTTCAAGTACAGTACATATTTCAAGCAATGATTTTATTTCAGTAAAATCTGACTGCTTCACGTGACTTTTAAATTTATCGGCTTTGTGCTTTTATTTATACTTCATTTGTAATTTTATCTCTGAATGAAAGTTATACATCTAAAGATTTACAATTAATTCAATATCTATTGGGCTTTCCTGATGGCTCAGACAGTAAGGAATCCACCTGCAGTGCAGGAGACCTGTGTTTGATCCCTGGATCAGGAAGATACCCTGGAGAAGGAAATGGCAACACACTCCAGTATTCTTGCCTGGAGAATTCCATGGACAGAGGAGCCTTGCAGTCTGTAGTCCATGGGGTTGCAACTTTATAAAAGGTACAGTGAACATAATTTAAGATCACCATAGGGGTACATAGGAAGTTTTCTTCCTTTAGAGGCCTAATTTGTTAACTGGTTCCTTTCCTGAACGGGTCTTCATTCTATTGTGATTACATATTGAAGCACAGGGCTCATAGAAAGCAAAGCAATAGCCTATCTTGGAATACACACTAAATATGAGGTCTCATCTTTTTGAAACATTAACATGATGGGGAAAGAGAAGGATGAAATGTCTAAATATTATAAGACTTTGCTCCTTTTTGGTTCTCATCAATTCTCTTGGTTTCCAATATCTTGTCTCCTCTTACCTCTCTTTCACCTCCAGAGCCTGGTTCTGATTTTACATTTGAGCTTCAAATCCACACTTCATCTGCTTAATAGATCCTTCTACTTGGACATCTTACCATCAACTTAATCTCAGAATGTCAGAAACCAAATTATCTATTTTTTTCTCCAGGTCTTTGATCCCTTTAGATCAATGGTACAATCATTCTTGTCACTCAGATCTGAGACTTGGCAAACCCTATTGCTTCTTCCTCCAAAAGGGCTATTGTATTCATATCCTCCTTTCTGTTCTTATTGTTACTGACCCAGTTTATACCATATCTGCTTACATCTGGATTATTTTAAACAATTATCAATCGTGCTATTATGTACTATGTTGTAAGTACTATCCTGACCCACAGACTCTGGAAACTGCCTCCATCTAAATCTCTCAAGTAAACTCTGCTACTTATTACCTGGGGATTCTTGACAAGTTATTTTACCTCTCTATACTTTACTTTCCTTCACTTAAATAACAGGAAGGATAATAACAATAAAACCTGTATTACAGGGTTGCTGTAAGAATTAGACATATTAAAATGTATAAAAGTGTACTGGCTGACATACAAGTGGTCAATAAGTTTTGTCTGTTAACATAAACTGTTTCCCACTTGCTCTCTCTAAATCCAACAGCACCTGCCTATCGCCTTCTCTGTTTAGTGTGTGAGCAAGCCTATGCACAAATTGCTTCATTGATATGAATGCATTTTGAATGCATTTTACCTTTATATTTTTGGTTTGCTGATCTTCATGTTTTTAGCACCATGTTGTGCCATGCTTAGTCGCTCCGTCGTGTCAGACTCTTTGCGACCTCGTGGACTATAGCCCACCAAGATCCTCTGTCCATGGGTATTCTCCAGCCAAGAATACTGGAGTTGGTTGCCATGCCCTCCTCCAGGGGATCTTCCCAACTCAGGGATCGAACCCAGGTCTCCCACGTCACAGGTGGATTCTTTACCATCTGAGCCATCAGGAGACCAAGAATACTGGAGTGGGTAGCCTATCTTTTCTCCAGAGGATATTCCCAACCCAGGAATCGAACCAGAGTCTCTTGCATTGTAGGAGGTTTCTTTACCAGCTGAGTTACCACAGAAGTTGGTAAAGAAATTCCAGGGAAGCACCATGGAATAAAGCAAAGATCGATACAGGGGAAAGTGGGAGTTGAGACTAATGGCAGAGAAACTAATGGTTTCTGCTGAGGTAATACATTTAGGAATAAACCTAGGAAAGAGTAGTGGGAAAACATGCATGTAAGAGACCAACTTTTGTTCCACTTCCAAATCTCTTATTTCTTCTGTGTGACCTTGAGTAAGTCATTTATGAACTTTTATCTTTATTTCCTCATTTGTAAATTAGAGATAATAACTACCAATCTTACAAAGCTGTTGTGAGGTAGTCAATGTAAAAATACTTGGAAAATAAACTGTGAGCTCCACAAGTGTAGACCTTCCTCTGTCTTATTTATTTCTATATCACTTTTTAGCACAGTAGACACTCAATAAGTAGAGACGCATGAGTTCCTATGACATGATGAATGCTTAGTAGATTATAATGAGTAGTATTCTTCATCCCCTTTCCCCTCTGTGCCTGTTGCATTTGTATGAGCTCTGAAGAGTGCAGTGGAACCAGAGAATTCTCAGTACAGCTTTGGAGCAGCAGATGGTAATCTGTACTGGCAAGTCAATAAAGAAGCCAATTGATACAAAGAAGACTTTTGTATGTTAGCTGTCTGTAAGTCTCTAATTGCCTTTTCATTCATCTTCTAAAAACTGTTTTCTTTGCCAGGAAAGTCCTTGACTAGAACAGGTCAATATTAAAATCAGGCCTAGGGAAATTGCTCTGGGGACACCGTGATGAGCATAAGACAGGATGACTATATGTCCTTGCTTTGCAGTGGAAAGAGCTATGGAACTGGGAGTTATGAGACTAGGCTGAAATATTGACTCTGTATCTGTCACCCTTGCCAATTCCTTACTACTCCTTGGGTCTCAGTTTCCTCATCTTCTCCTCACAGTTGGAAATCAAGTCATATCCTCATTTAAGCATATTTATTATTTGAAAAAAATAATTCCTTTAAGCTCTCAAGCTCTGAAATTCTCTCTGGCCACAATTTCCTATTTTTCTACCCTCCTTATTCCCCAGTCTCCCTAAGCCAGAAAAGAAGCATGGTGTACTGCATTGCTTCTCCAGAGTTTCAACAAACAGGGGAATTTTCCTTTTCTTTCATGTTCTAAGAAGTTTCTTTTAAGCACCTATATTAACTGCATTTATAATATAAAATTCACTTTCCCAATTTCTATTCATCAAAGACATTTATATCTGCCAATCAGTTTCCCATCAGCATGAGACAGTCAGTTTTCCCAAAGTGAGCTGACATAATTTCAGGCAAATAAAGAAACTTGACATTTTAGTCAGGTTGTGTAATTTACCACAAGTAAATGAATGCTCTCTGTTAGGCTCCTTTCAAATATTGAAAAAGACACATAGATTCTCATTATTACCTTCACAGATACCCCCCAGGGAGAGGGTGTGGGCAGAAAACTCAGGCTAGGAATCTCTGGTATAATAGAAAAAACACTAGATTCTAATAAATGACACAGAATCACAGAGCCTCAGTTTTGTTTCCTATTAAAGAAGACCAATATCTCATACACTACCGTGTAGCTACCATTTTTGAGTATGTCCTCTGTGTAAGTCACATTGCTTACTGCTTTATATATGCAGTCTTATTTAAACCTAATATCTTATGATGTTATCCCCATTTTACAAATGAGACAACAGGTGTAAGTGGTCAAATGAATGTTCAAGATGATACCACTTGTAAATGGCAGAGATGGAGTGTTTGAATCCAAAGCTATCTTCTTAACATCTCTGTCATACTCCCACATTCTAGGGATAAGTGATATCAAAGCACTTTGCAGATTAAACATTACACAAATACAAGGGACAATTACTATTGGCATTCATGGAAGAAGTCCATTCCTATAATCCTTCCCTATGCGTCCAGTCCATCATCTCTCTTTCAGTTTCACTGTCTCCCACTCCAATATTGGCAAACTACTGGTTAATTCCTTCAAAAACACAAGCCTTCAAAGGTTGACTTTCTACCATCTTTTCTTTGTCAGTGACAAATCCTGAGTAATATCTCAGATGGTAAAAGTCTGCAAAAGAGACCGAGTCATTCTCATGATGCCTTTCCTGCATTTTTGTTGTTTTTCAGTCACTAAGTCATGTCCCACTGTTTGTGGCCCCATGAACTACAGCACGCCAGGCTTCCCTGTCCTTCATTATCTCTTGGCATTTGCTCAAACTTAAGTCCTTTGAATCAGTGATGCTATCTAACCATCTCATCCTCTGCCATACTCTTCTTCTTTTGCCTTCCATCTTTCCCAGCAAAGCCTAACCCTTTAAGGCCACTCCTGCTGTGAAGCTATTAATGACATCATCCATTGCTATGATAGCTCCTACTTTTGAATCCCTTTACTATTTTGTCTGCAAACCTCTTTTGAAATTACTGATCTCACTCTACTTTCTCTCATAGTTTTTTGGTGTAACAGTTTCAACCTGAACAAAATACTCTAAACTTCTTGGGGGTACAGTCTTACTCACTGGATTGTACCATATCGTGGCTGAAAGGGATCTCAGAAATCGTCAAATCCAGCGACTAGGCCACAAAATGGGAAGTGAATGTCTAAACTGCATAACTAAGTAAGTGGCTTCCCAGGTGGCTCAGTGGTAAAGAATCTGCCTGCCAAGGCAGGAGATGTGGGTTTGATCCCTGGATCAGGAAAATCCCCTGGAGAAGAGAATGGCAACCCACTCCAGTATTCTTGCCTGGAGAATCCCACGGACAGAGGAGCCTGGCGGGCTACAGGACTGACTGAGGGACTGAGTACTGAAGTAAGTGGCAGAGCTGGCTTTAGAAGGCAAATCTGACTCTAAGATCAATGGACTGCCTTTTGAATTTGCATTCTCCACACTGCCTACTCTGATGCTTTGCACATAGTAGCTATTCAAGAAATATTGACTGACTAGAACAGAAAATTGGACTAAAAATTACATTTTTGAGAAGTTGATGTATTTTTAACTTTATTAAATGATAGAACCCACGTTCCTAGTTGGTGAACATGTTATAAGGAATAAGAAGTAAATGGCTGAGTAAAATATTTACTTGGGTAAATTTTTTTTTCATTAAATGTTTAACAGTTCAGATATAAAATCTGTTATAGGAAAGTCATTTTTCCCATCTCCTGCTTTCATCTTAACTAAATGTACTCTATGAAAGTTGCTCATTCATTCTGTCATCACATTTTCTAAAATTTTGGATATCTAGCATAGCATGTTTTCCTCCAAATGTATCTTATTCTATTTTATCACTATATCATTTAGCTCAAAGGGTTGTATTAACACAAGGAAGTCTATGACCCACCAAAATATTGAATCTGTACTTCTTCCATCTTTCAAAAGTTCCCAAATTCCAAGTTTTGAGATATAAGCTGGAAGACACAGGTAAAATACAGCATTCTTTCCAAAGTGAAAATTATGATTCCTATATTTTCTCAAAACTTGGCCCTTTCAATTTTCATGTACAATATTTTAAATCTCAAGAATCTTCCTTCCACTGAAAACCTCAAAGATTAGCAGTTTAACCAACATCAACTTTGTCTCTTATTATTTCTTCTCCTTTGCTTCTCTAAAATGGGGACACATTTTTTTTCCTCCCAACAGTTGACAGTGGAATGAGCAGAATGAATGCCAGTTTGAAAATGAATTAAGAGTAGCTGTGTCGCTGCATCTATATAGTGTAGATAAGCTCATATCTGTGTACTTTGAAAAGACTGTTATTCAGTTTTGCTTGTAGCAAAGCGGCCCTAGATATAGAGAAATAGCATTTCAATTTATAGCTTGTTTTTGTCAGATTTGCTTCCTTCTTATAAAGCTGTTTGTGACGAAAGCAAACAGCTTCCTCAAAGTCTTCCAAATTTGCTCACAGCTTCAAATTTGTGACTAGGTTAAACCTCAGATGTCACAGAAGTGCAGGCTGTGTTCCTTGTGCGGAATTCTTCTGATGGAGAGAGTCACTTCAGTTGGCCGCCTACTTCCATTCTGGGAACCTCAGGGTTTACACTGAGCATATAAGTCAGTTCATATTAGGGTTCACGTGTATAAATCTGGTCTTACAACAAAACAAGTATCTGTGAACAGGAATTTTGTTTCATAATATTTTTTAATATACAATATTGTCTAGAACAGTACTGGATACAGAGTAAGCCTTCACAAATACTTAAACAATAGAACTGATAGATTATTTCTCCACCTGGTATTACTTTCAAATAGCAAGAAAAAGATCATGTTAACAAATGGTCAGTCCAATCTGTTTGGCAAACTCATCCATTGATAAATTTAATATTTAAGATTCTCTCTCTGTCTCTGTCTCTATCTCTCTTTCTCTCTCCCTCCCTCCCTCCCTCCATTTCCCTCTCCCTCACCCCACCCCACCTCTCTCTCTCTCTCTCTCTCACACACACACACACATAAATATCATAGCTGGAGGTAGGGACTTGCTATATGCAGTAGCTGTAAAAGGATAATTATTTAAATATGAGCAGAAATGTTCTCCAGGACATATTTTGAAGTGAGGAAGGTGGTGAGTGCGACACAAGGTGCAGAACTTCATATCAAGTTATTCCCATTAGTATAAATGGGAAAAATGGATATACACTAACTTAGACACACCCTCTAAACTTAAATAGTTATAGAAATTTGAGGGAAGTTTAGATAAAAATCTGTTAAACATATTGCCACTCAGAAGCAAGACTGATGGTGTGGGGTTGAAACAGACTTACTTTTGTTACATGTGATGTTATGGTTCTTGAACAACTTATTTACTTTATATTTGCATTCATTTTTCAATTAATAAAATGTTAAAATTTTGATATATTATTATATCAAATGACTGATGTACACCTATAGCTGATTTGGCATTTTTCTTCACTGTTTGACAATCAACATATATTTTTGTTCAACAAGACAAAATTATTTACTGCAATTCTTACCTAAATAATTCCCTACAGATTGATGTTCTAAAACAAGGCATTTAGAACTAAAAACATCTTTAATCAATAATTAGTTTCCCTGTCACTTACTTCTATTATGCTGATAAGACTTAGAGAAAAGTGGCTGAAATAATTATTTTTTAATACCCAGACTAGGAACATCTCAGTGACTCCATTAAAGTATTGATAATTTCAAAAAAAATGAGTCTAAGGATTTATCTTCAACCGTGAAGAACAACAAAATCTCAGGTAATCTAAGAAATGCTGAGTAGCTGACTTAGAAGCATCAGAGTAAGGTGGCTGCCATTTTTCAGCTGATTGAAGTGAGAGCAGCAGGAAAAAGGATTTTCTTCACTAAAGGTTGAAAAATAGATTAATATAAAATCTTCACAACTGGAGGCAAATTACCTGTTTCTTACAAGAGGGAGAAGGAAGAACACTTGCCAGGAGGAAGAGTAAATCTCTAAAAGTAAACATGTAAAGCATGGCTTGGGGGAGCCATTGGCCTACTTTGTGAGCAGTCTATCCATAGTCCACAAAGAGCATGTTAAGGCCACAAGGAGAATCTTGAATTTTCTAGGACCAGCTAACCTCAATAAGTGCACTATGTGTATGGGCTGGGGCACCCTGACATCTGAGCAGCAGCTTAGGCACTTTTAGTTTTTTCTTCAGCATTAAGGCTTGATTTTCTAAGTCATCTAAACTTCCCTTCCCATGTGACTGAAGTCTTCCTAGAAAGCTGGGAGGGGTTAATGGCATCAACTGGAATGTTAGAATGGAGCCAAGCTACACAGTCCACAGGCAGATCTTGTCTAGTTAAGAAATAATTAAGTGCTTACTGTACTAAATGTTGGGGTGGGTGGAAGGAAGGGAAACCGCAAAACAATACATGAGCCTTGGTTTCAAAAAGCTTATGAAATAGTTGGCAAGACTTGTGCACATAAACCAGAGGATAATAAAAATCCATTATATAACCAAGTGCTAGGCTATAAAGAACAGATAATAAATATTATAGTTCAAATCATTAGCGATTTATTTCAACAAAGTGAGCTAGCTTCTAACATCTCATAAATGAGGTTAGATGTCAGTTATCTTAAAAGCAAGCACATGGCAATAAACAGTTAATATATTTCCTTTGAACAAGTTGACTACTTCCTAGAATGCTAAGTTTAGTTTTGAATAATTGGGATCAAGATATGCTACCCCCAAATATGTTACCTTGGCATATTGACTAATTTGAGTTGAAGGCAACTGAAAATAGAAGACCCAGGGTGAGCTTTCTGCCCTCCTTCTTTCAGCCTAAAAACAGGGTATAAATTTCTCTTTGTAAAGGTCTCCCCTTGCCAAGTCCCTCAGCTCCATACCAGAAAGAGGTAAAAGATTCTTATCACAAGATATGACTTGAGTTTGCCTAACAAACCTTACACAATAATCCATATTCACCATACCTTTCCTAGCCCCCTTTCCTTTCCCACTAAGCCCAAGCCATTTTTTTCCTTTGTCTGGTCACTTCTCCACAGTTTATTCTCCCTTGTTAAAGTGGTATATAAATCTCTCAGTTTGCTTCTTTAGGTTTTCATTTTTTTGGGGAAGCCCCAAATGCATGTAAAAATATTAATAAGATCTGTATGCCTTTTATTCTATTCATCTGTCTTTTGTCAGTTTAATTTGCAGGCCCCAGTAATTAAATTTGAGGGTAAAAGAAGTTTTTCTTCCCCTATATAATAAATGACTTTTGCCTCTCTTTTTAGTACTCAGAAATATAGCAAGTTTAGATTGTTCTTCAGGCCATTTGGCAGAAACCTGATTGCTTAAGACTCTGACCCTCTCAGGATATAGAAGTTTAGGGGACAGTATGCCCTGAATGACTTACCAGGCCTCTTCTCTTTAAATATTTTGATGCTGACTTATCTAGGAAGAGGAATTATTGAGAATATCACCTCTACAGATTAATTTTAAAAGAGGTAGCTAGCTAATTTGACATTGAGTTGATGACATCATTAAAAGTTGATGAAATATTTAAAGGTAAAGATTGTACTGAAACTGTGTTTGGTGGTACTTCCCTGGTGGTCCAGTGGTAAAGAATCTGCCTGCCGATGCAGGAGACACAGGTTCGATTCCTGATTTGGGAAGATCCCACTTACCACAGAGTAAGTAAGCCTGTGTGCCACAGCTACTCAGCCTGTACTCTAGAGCCTGGAAGCGGCAGTTACTGAGCCTATGTGCTCCAACTACTGAAGCCCATGCTCCCTAGAGCCTGTGCTCTTCAACAAAAGAAGCCACCACAATGAGAAGCCCGGGCTCCACAACTAGAGAAAGGCCAGTGCAGCAACAAAGATCTAGCATGGGATAAAAATACATAAATAAAATAATTTAAAAAAAGAATCCACCTTCCAATGCAGGGGATATCACTTCAATTCCTGCTTGGGGAACTGAGGTCCCATATGCAACTTAGTCACTGTGGCGCAAGTACTTAGCCAATGTGCCACAACCAGAGAGCCCACCAGCTGCAACTACAGAGCTCATGTGCTCTGGAGCCCCTGCACAACAACTAGAGGAAGAGCCTGCCTGCTGCAACTAAGACCCAATGTAGCCAAAAACAACAAACAAACAAACAAACCAAAAAGCCAACTGTGCTTGCAATAGGCAGAATGAAGTAACAAGTTGATGCTATTGTTTGTATGACTCAATGCTATGAGCCCTAACAAGAGCAATGAAAATTGGTTCCAACTGAACATCAAGGAATATGGGCTCCCAGGTGGCTCAGTGCTAAAGAATCCACCTGCCAATGGAGGAGACGTGGGTTAGGTCCCTGGGTCGGGAAGATCCCCTGGAGGAGGGAATGGCAACCCACTCCAGTATTCTTGCCTGGAGAATTCCATGGACAGAGGAACCTGTTGGGCTACAGTCCATGGGGTCACAAAGAGTAGGATAAAACTGAGCAGGAACAGCTACACACACATATATATATATATGTATTTTTTTCTCTTATGGGCACTAATATTTGGAATATTAGTATATAACAGCATCTTCAAAATGTCCCCCCAAATAATGAAAGGGTCTGAAAACCATGTCATCAATATAAATATTCATTGAAGTAGCAAAGGCTTGAGTATACGGAAAAACATGATCATTTTATATTAAGATAGTAATATATTAAGAGGATCAATGTGTAGAAAAGGATGTAAATTTATTCTCTGTGGACCCAAAAAGAAGAACTAAATCTAATGGGTAGGAGTTGTAAGGACACAGATTTAAGTTTATTTTTATAAAAGGCCTTTTTAATAGCTAAGCATAAAGGTCAGGTTGTGACTTAAGTGGTAATAAGTTTTCTGTTGTTGGAGATATTCAAATATAGATTTAGAAACCCCTGACAGTGATGCTATAGAGAAAATTCCAGCATAGAAGACATGAAAAGGAAGGAATATATGTGAAGCCTGAACATTTAGGGGATATGCTAAATTTAGTTCCAAACTAATACATCCTCATTTACATCCATTTCCTGAACAACCATCTCAGATATTACCAAATGCAGATCATAAAGATCTTTAAATATCCTGGTCTATATTAGAAACTTTCAATCCTAATCATTAGTTTATTAAACAAAAACCTTGAATGGCATATTTGGGTGTATTTTGCATGCCAAACACTGAAACAAAAGGTGTTTATACCCATCTCTTCATTTATAAGAAAACTAACTTGAACCTTCATTCTCTGAGCAGCCTACATTTATTGCATTGACATAAAGAAAATAATAATATTGATATATCAACATTAGTATAAAAATCATATTTGAAACATATTTATCTACCTAACAACCTACCTATTTGGGAGAATTATCTGGGAAAATATACAGCAAATATTATTTGTAGCTGACTCTGGCTGGTGAGTATACAAATGATTATTTTTATGTTCTAATTTTCCTAAAATAAAAATTTATTTCCTACACAAAATGAGGGTTTCCAAATTTACATGTTACTGGAGGTAGACTGGCAAAATAAATGAATGAATGGGCCAAGGCTGTAAGAAAATAGGGAAGAGTAGGGACTTGTATAACATGGGGAATATATTCTTTTGAAAGGGGGTGGCTGCTACTCAGCTGTAGCTGTGATTGACATAAAGAAGTTTAAGAGAATCTGGAAACACAAATTTTATGTGATTTTTAAATGTTTAAATGTTGGCAACTAACAAAATTTGAAAACACTGGAGATCAAACAAAAGAGATATGTGGGCCCCCACTTGGTCAGTTTACCACTTTTGAAAAGAATAGAACATATTGCAAATGTAAAAAAAAAAAAAAATACCGGTTCAGTTTTGTAGCCAGTTTCACGGAGAACTGCTCAGTCGCTTCAGTCATGTCCAACTCTGTGCGACCCCATAGACGGCAGCCCACTAGGCTCCTCTGTCCCTGGGACTCTGAGACCCCATGGACCCACCTGGCTTTTCTGTCCATGGGATTAACCAGGCAGGAATACTGGAGTAGGTTGCCATTCCTTTCTCCAGGGGATCTTCCAGACCCAGGGATCATACCCACATCTGCTGCACTGCAGGCAGATTCTTTACCTTCTGAGCTACTGGGGGAAAGACCCTTCTTAGGAGATTTAAATGTACATTGATAAAATACAGTGATGTAGTGTGATCAACAAACATTCTGAAGAATTTAAAATGGGTTACTGAGAGTGTCATGAGATTTACATATTTGATGGGGAGGAAACAATGGGAAGTTATTTAGTATTTTGGTTTCATAGGGAGATTTGGTATGTTTTGGAAAAATGGATTGAGCAAGAGAGAAGTCAGGAAGGCTGGAATTCAAGATCATGGAGACCAGTTCAAGCTCTAGGTATGTGCTGATTGGATGAAAATGAGTTGATTGCCCAAGGCTAGCTTCTTCTCTATAAATAAGAGAGAAGGCAAAAAGTGAGGAATAATGAATGAGTACCATCCAGGTTTGTGAAAGCATTTCTGGTGAAGGAAATGATTATTTCAACTGTAGAATCATATATCTGAGACTCACTTATACTCAAATTCAGATTATTCAAATCATCTAAGTAAGATAATTATGGTTGCCAATTCAATGCTATTACTCTTTTCCTATATAAACCTCTGTTATTAAAGCCTCAAGGTTTAAAATTGGGGGAAAACGTCATTTCCTAATAAAACCTTACTCCATAGGCATTCATTTTTTTGTGATTCCCCAGAAGAAAGATATAAATTGTGTTTCTTTTCATTGAAAAGTCAAACTGATAGAAACTGATAGAAACTGATAGAAACTGATAGCCGTGAGCCAGATATTGTCACTTTCCAACAGCCAGATGTGGCAGACCCCTAGAAAAAGTCTTGATTCATTTTCTTTTTTTTAAAATATAAATTTATTTATTTTAATTGGAGCTTAATTACTTTACAATATTGTATTGGTTTTGCCATACATCAACATGAATCCACCACAGGTATGCACATGTTCCCCATCCTGAACCTCCCTCTCTCCTCCCTCCCCATACCATCCCTCTGGGTCATCCCAGTACACCAGCCCCAAGCATCCTGTATCCTGCATTGAACCCAGACTGGCGATTCGTTTCTTATATGATATTATACATGTTTCAGTGCCATTCTCCCAAATCATCCCACCCTCTCCCTGATTGCAGCAGAGGTCAGTCTTGGGTCCCCTCTGGCTGCTCAGTTCCTTCACTGAGGAGATTTTGTGGCAAAAGCAACTGTCCTTAAAAGCAGACAATGGAGTCAGCCAAACTGGGGCTTGAATCCTAGTTGGCAACAGTGACCTTCTGTGGGCAAGTTGATTAATCTGTCTCTCAGTTTGCTTATCAATAAAATGAGGAGAATAACAGTGCCTACTGCAAAAGTTAGCCGTGGGAATCAGAAGCGAGGAACTTAGTGCCTGATACACATATAATGACAATGATTTATTTTTCTTATTCGCACCCCATTTAAACTGACTAGCTTCAATTTTATTTTCCCAAGGACATTCCTTTCCACTAGGAATGGGTTAATAGCATGCCAAGGTGTGTGCATGCATATTCAAAAAGCCTTTAAAAGCTAATGTTAATGATGGAATTGTATGCCAGGCCTGTCAAAAGACATTTAAGTTTGAGGAGGTCTGTCAATGTCCCTCAAGGCTAGAAGTTGGGTTGGACCTATGGAAATAATTAACAATCATGCTGAAACAATTATGATGATAACTATGCTAATAAACGGCTAAAGCTAATAATGTTACTATTATTTATAATAATAGTGGATAATTGACATTTAGCACTGATTATAGATAAGACATTGTACTAAAGACTTTAAGTGGATTGTCTCATTTAATGCTCAGGATGACTAACCTTATAAGGATGATACAGCTAAGAACTCAAAATAAGGAAACTGAACTTTAGCAAGCTTAACTAACATTCCCCCAAACTATATATCTAGTACCACTGGCTTGGATTTATATGAAATTATTCTATCTTCAAAGTTTATGATCCTATTAGTCTCACTTTGTGGATAAGAAAATTTAATGGAAAACAAAATAGACTAGGAGCCAGGAAAACTGGCCTTTGGTCCTAATTCTGCCTTACTTACTGCCCACGTGAACTTGAGCAAATTCTTTATCTTCTCTGATTTTAGTATCTCTGAAATCAGTTTTGATGTCTCATGATTTAGTGATGAGAAAGTTCTGATTAATGGAGATTCATAATGCTTTGGGTATTAATCAGTCAAGAATTTAAGAAGAAGATCAGAATATGCCACCCTAAAATATGTCATTTTGGCACTAAGGATTACTTTGAGCTAAAGAAACACGCAATTAAGAAACAGCAGACACCGGAAGAACTCTCTGTTCTTTTCCTTTTGACTTGAAAGCAAAGTATAAATTTCCCTTTATAAAAGTATCCTCACTCCCTTCTCCCATACCAGGAGGATGGGAGCAACACTTAACTCAGGGGATGAAAATTCAGTACCAAGATAACTCTGCATTAAGAAAAATTTACAAAATTACCTTTATCTTTTATTAGCATCCATGTATATTTACCTTTTCATAATTTACTGCTCCTAGAAACCCAAAGATCTTCTCCTTTGTCTTGTCACTTCTCCACAAAATGTCACCCTTTGCTAAAGTAGTATATAAGTTCTCAAGTCTAACCATTTCTTAGGGTTTTCACTTTTGTTCTATGCAAAATAAACTTCTTCTGTTAATCTGTCTTTTCTCAGTTTAATTCACAGGTCTCAGGCACAGAACATGAAAGTAGATGAAAAACTTTTCTTTCCTACACTAATTTGGTGGCATTTAAATGCAAATCCATTTTGGATTTAGACAAACTTAGCATATTAAAAAGCAGAGACATCACTTTGCTGACAAAGGTCCCTATAGTCAAAGCTACAGTTTTTCCAGTGTCTTGTGAGATTTGGACCATAAAGAAGGCTGAGTGTCAAATAATTGATACTTCACACTGCGGTGCTGAAGAAGACTCTTGAGAGTCCCTTGGAGAGCAAGGAGATCAAACCAATCAGTCCTTACGGAAGTCAACTCTGACTATTCATTGGAAGGACTGATTCTAAAGCTAAAACTCTAATACTTTGGCCATCTGATGCAAAAGAGCTGACTTATTGGAAAAGACCCTGATGCTGGAAAAGACTGAAGGCAGGAGGAGAAGGGGGCAACAGAGGATGAGATGGTTGGATGGCATCACTGACTCAATGGACATGAGTTTGAGCAAACTCCAGGAGATAGTGAAGGACAGGGAAGCCTGGCATTCTGTAGCCCATGGGCTCACAAAAAGTTGGACATGAGTTAGCAACTTAATAACAAGTACAAATCCATTAGTTTTGTGAGAAATAAACCCACAAATCCCCCATGTTGGATTAGTCCTGACTTTTAAGCTATAATTCACCCTGAACAAAATAAAGAACCAGTTCAGTGCCATATAGCAAATTGATTATAAATATAATAATATATTTGGTTTATTTTTGGTTTTGTTTATGACTGATAGCCTTCCTGATTTCACAAGATATTTGCTGGAGAGTTGGGATTTTTGTAAGATAATAGTTATTTTTTTTAGAGTTTTATTTTTTTAATATAAATTTATTTATTTTAATTGGAAAAAAAGATAACAGACTTATTTATTCAAAACATTTTCCTTTACTGATGACACAGTAGGGTTGTTTATTGTCAAAGATAAAATCTGTTGTTTATTGAGAGGTGGAGTTTGCAAAAGTTCCTACCCCTTCATTCTGTGAAGAAAAACAGTTAGCCTCCCATGTGGTCTATAATTTTTAAAAAGTTATAAAATAGGTCTTAAAACTTTATTATCTACTTTAATTGAAAGAATTATATAATTCCATCAGTCTCCTGCATGAGAAAACATATGAGTTTGGAATAAAAACAGTCACTTTTCCTTTTAAATTAAATGGTATTCTTGAACAGGAGCTGTGGGGTTTATCACATTGAATTCTAATGCAAAAAGCGCCCATCCACCTTCACATTTTCAAGGATTCCAGCAGAGACTGGAGAATGATGAAAATGAAACATCAGGGAAAAGACTGTTTCACATTTGCTAATGCAAAGATGTGTACGTGTTAATTATAAGTTAAAAAGCTTTAAAGACATTCTGAAGATCAGTGAGAATCTGACAATTGTTTTTGGACAGATGATTACATCTCTGGTGATAAAGTAATTCAGCAAATGACATTATTGTTTAGCAGTCAGTAGAGTAATTATATACTCAGTAAAAGTGAGTATGTAATTCTGAAGTGTTCAAAATGCAAAAGAGTAGATGGATAACATATAAAAGAGAGACTCTTGTGGAGGGTGACAGACCTGATTCCAGAAGACTTAGATTGCTATATTCAGGTATTTCAAAAACCACCATATGGTTCTATACATGAGGAAAGATTTTCCAGGGATTTTAGAGAGTCATGTAGCCTATTTACTCTGCCTCTATATAAAACTGCAGTTAAGCCCTCTGAAGTGAAAAGTTTCATGGAAATTATTTCTCCAACTTCCCTTGGAGACTTATCAAAGAGTAAGACCTAACAAAGAGTAAGACCTATCAAAGAGTAAGACCTAAGGGATGGTTTAAGGTACAGCTTAGTATTAATAGTTTATATCATACTTTCTATGGGTGCAGAATCCAGGCACAACATAGCTAGATCCCCTGTTCCCAGGTCTCAGCAGTATACAATCCAGGTGTTGGCTGGTGCTGCAGTTTCTTTCAGAGTTTGACCAGGGAGATATCTCCTTCCAAGGCGATTTGTGTTTTAGCAACAGTTTATTCCCTTGTGGTTGTAGGACTGATGTCCCATTTTCTGGATGGCTCTCATTCAATGGCCACTCTCTACTTCTAAAAGCTACAAGTTGTTCCTTGTCATGTGGCCCCTTTCTATAGGTCCTCTCAAAATACAGCAGTTTACTTCTTCAAAACAATGGACAGTGTCTCCTAGTGTAGTCTGCTAAGACAGAATCTTATATAACAAGATGTGTTAATCCATAGTGTCTGAGAGGAACAGAGGAAATGGACAAAGTAGGTAATTAAACAGTTAATCCTAAAGCAGGAGATGGATGGGCTCCCCTGTGGACAGAAACTCCATAAAAGCAGGATGATGGCGGAGGCTGGGCCCTGCCCAGATAAAAGATAGAGACCACACATTTCTCATTCTCAAAGTTAAGAAGACCTCCCTGACTACAAATGTTCAGAGAGGCTCCTTGGAAATCAAAAGAGGGGTGTGTAACCTCTTAGTAAGTGATGTCAACTACCCATTAGCCTCTTTACTAGAATCCATCTCGGTTAAGAGATGAGCATGCATATGTGGGAGGTTCCTGAAATATACCAAATACAGACTCAGAACCAAGCAAAGCAAAGTGATTGGCCAAAGGAAATCCAGAAGAAATGCCCCATAAAAGTAATTCAAACTGCCACAAGTGTGTGGCTCAGCCACTCTCTTTCAAGTCTGTTCACGTGTCTATTCACATGTAGTGTACTCTTTTTCCTCCTAATAAACACATGTGCCATTGAGACCCACATCCTGTTCAGTAAGCTCAATAAGGTAATGATCTCTAGGACATGCTCTCTGCATGCACACTTACATGCAAACACACACATATATATTTATATACACACAAAAAGGTGTGGACCTAGCTTTACCATGTGAGGACAAGAAAACTCCCCTGCAAGGAGCTGAGGATGGAAGCATGATGTCTACTCAAGAAAAACAAAGAAAGTCTTCTCCCCCTGCCCACTTTTCCTTTGATTATGAAACTTCTCAGGGCACTTCTTTCCTGCTCACCTGTAAGACACACAAATGTCCTATTCTAATAAATCATTTCTTATCTATCACTGTATTTTTTGGTGAATTATTTCTGCACTGGGACATAAAGGACCAGAGTTCCTCAGAGTCCCTCGATATGCCACCCAAAGGTTTTATGTCTATCCATCACTTTGCTGTATTCTATTGGTTAGAAGCAAGTCACAGATGTGTGCACACTTAAGGAAATGGGATTACACTCAAGTTTTATCATTTAGATATAGAGAATCATTAGGGAGTCAACCTCAGGATCTTTTCTGTCTCAGAGAGGACAAAATATCTCTCTTGCCTCTCTGGAAGGTATAGTTAGATTTTATCTTATGGAAAGTATATATCAAAGAACTGATCATTTCCTGGGATCCTTCAAATCTTTTTCTAAAAATATCACAGCTAAATGTATGTAGCTTCCCCTTAGCTAACTCTGTATGATCTTATGGTTGGAAGTTTATACAGTTTTACCCTAATTTTATCATATCTTATTTATTCTACTATCATTATTTCCTTCTAATTTCTTCTCTTCTTATCTTGTGTATTATATACATAGCTGTATAGCCTATTTCAATTTTTTGGAATAGACAAAGACAAAACTGTGTACATAAACACATAATTGAATGAATACACCAATCAATCCTCCCTAGGAAGCCACATTTAGGCTTACTCACCTTGGTATCAAGTTCATGCTTGTCTCTCTCTCTTTTTTTTTAAAAGTCATTCAGTCATGTCTGACTCTTTGTAACCCCATGGTCTATACAGCCCATGGAATTCTCCAGGCCAGAATACTGGAGTCGGTAGCCTTTCCCTTCTCCAGGGGATCTTCCCAACCCAGGGATCAAACCCAGGTCTCCCACATTGCAGGCGGATTCTTTACCATATTACTCATGCAAATGACTCAGACATATCAGTAAAGCTGGGTTTGTAGAGTTCTTTCCCCCTTATATCAGAACACTTTTTTTAGCTTGAAAATAAAATGGAGATTAATGCCATACCAAAAGTTCTCAATTCAACCTCGTTATTTTTCTAAATTTCTCACCTGTTGACCAAATATAACCACCCTCCTGCCTCCTACTGCTACTGCTGCTACTAAGTCGCTTCAGTCGTGTCTGACTCTGTGCGACCCCATAGACGGCCTCCCACCAGGCTCCCCCATCCCTGGGATTCTCCAGGTAAGAACCCTGCAGTGGGTTGCCATTTCCTTCTCCAATGCATGAAACTGAAAAGTGAAAGTGAAGTCGTGTCCAACTGTTAGCGATCTCATGGACTGCAGCCTAGCAGGCTCCTCCGTCCATGGGGTTTTCCAGGCAAGAGCACTGGAGTGGGGTGCCATTGCCTTCTCCACTGCCTCCTAATACCCCCAAGCAATTCTCATGTCATTGGAGGCCAACATTCTCTCTTGATGGATTTTCTAATTTGTACCTACCTCCCAAAAGAAAGAGCAGAACTTAGTCCTCAGAAGGCTATTCCACAGCTCCTTAAAAAACCCTGCATGGAGCTGCTAAAAATAGCCATTAAAGAGCCCATCTTATTTCTTCTTGATGAGTTGGCTTCAAATCCTTTAATCTTTTCCCATTGGTCCTTTTCATCTTATGCCAAATCTGCTCTAGTGGGAAATACATAGCCAACTTTGAGGAAGGGCTTTTAAATCTTTTATATAACTGTTGAGTCGTTTGGCAAATATTATAATAACATCTCATTAATTGTATTTTCATGTTCCTGTAACACACCAGGAAAGCTCCTGCCTCTAGGCCTTCACATTTGTGGTTTGCTTTGCCTATAACACTCTTCTTCAGCATATCTGCACAGCTCACTTCCTTCAGATCTCTGTTCATGCATCATATTTTCAAAAGAAAAAAAAAACCCTCCTGGCCACCCCATCTAAAATACTACCCTCTCCTTAACCTAACCCCAATACTCATTGCTAGGCTTTACTATTTCTCCAGAGCACTGATCACCATCTTGAGATATTACTTATTTAAATAATTGTGACTCATCTGCCTCCCTCCTCTATAATATAAATTCTGTAAGTAAAGGTACTTTGTCCTATATTTTTCGACATCTAAAACAGTGCCCAGCACATAGTAAGACTTCACATATACTTGTTATAATAAAGGACAGATGAATGGTGACATGAAATGATGAATAAGGTCAATCTACAGAGCCTGAAATTTAAACGAAAGCAAATCGAGACTGACTCCTTTGGGCTCACCAGTTCACTTTCTAGTCTCATATAACATTTATCTGGTCTCATAACATTTCACCTTTGTGAAAACTGGGGACACGGAAGTAGAGAAGCAAAGCCACGTATCTTAGGTTTCTTACGTGATAAGTCATTGCTAAGCATCAAGAATGTATCCAGTGATGTAGCAAGCACATAGGAGATAGGAAAACAAACGAAAAAGACTTCAAGTATTAAAGTATACTGTTTAAAATCATGGATTTCTCCAATCAAAGAGACCCAGAGTCTAATCTCAGCTGTCACAGTTGAGCTATGGGATCTCGGAAACATTTATTATATTGTCTGAGTTTTAGATACTTCATCCATAACATAAGAACAATATTACCTTGCTCTGGTTTGTTGTGAGGATAAATACTGTAATCCACAGAGAGACAGAGTGAGAAAGTTTAACACAGTCTTGGCAAACAGTAACCAGTATCAATAATATTACTGCTAATAATGAATGTATTCTTATTATACAAGTATAATGCTGACACATCTAGAGATCAGCACAATCAAGTACAGGATCTAGAACCAGAACATCTGTTACGGACTCTCCATAATGTACGAACATCATCTGCAGGCACGGTATTCAGTTTTCAGTCATATAAATATGTATTTTTTAATTGGAGTAGAGGGTATTAACAATGTTGTGATAGTTTCACGCGAGCAGCAAACGGCCTCAGCCATACATATACATGTAGCCATTCTCCTCTCCCAACCAGGCTGCCACATGACAGTGAGCAGATTTCCATGTGCTATACAGTAGGACCTTGCTAGTTATCCATTTAACACTGGATAAACATTTGATTAGTGACTAATCTTTAGCTTATTTTAATCAGCTATACCCCAATACACATAGCTGATTAACGGTGTTGTGATAGTTTCAGCTGCACAAGGAAGGGACTCAGCCATACATATACAGGTATCCATTCTTCTCCAAACTCCCCTCCCATCCAGGCCACCACATAAAATTGAGCAGAGTTCCCTGTGCCATACAATAGGTTCTTGTTGGTTATCCATTTGAAATATAGCAGTGTGTACATGCCAATCCCAAACTCCCTAACTATACTGTCCCCTTCTCCTTTCCTCTGGCAACCATAAGCTCATTCTCTAAGTCTGGGAGTCTGTTTCTGTTTTGTAAGTTCATTTGTATCATTTCTTGTTAGATTCTACATATAAGGGATGTCAAACAATATTGGATGGAGAAGTCTTTGGAGACAGAAGTCTAGAGTTTGAGTGCCAGCTCCACCACTTACTTTATGGATGATTTTGGGCAATTCATAATGATACTGAGATTCATTTTCTCTCACATGCGAAATGGAATAACTCAAAGGGGCATAATAATGACCAAATGAGATACTACATTATAAAAATTCCTGGCACCTTTAAAAAGTAGGAGTCAACAAAAGTCAGTTCAGTTGAATTAAAGCTTGATTTATATGTTGTATGAATATAACTTGGCCGTTCTTATATGAAGGTCCAGAGAAGCAAGAAGCAATTAGAGTCAGCAAGCAAAAATATGCAAGAGTGAGAAAAATGTTTTCAAAGAGTTAAATGTTTGGTAAGGTTGAAGGAAAGCACACAAACTAAAGAGTAGAAAGAGATAAAGGCTAGAGAAATACATAAGGATCCTATAGCTTATATTACACATTAAACATTGTAGACTTTATCATGAAGGCTATGGAAAATCAAAGAAGGCCTTTACAAGGAGAGGTACCAGACCTAAAACTGGCTGCTAGGTAACAAATGGATTGCAGGGTGGAGCAAGGAGACACAGAGTGATCTGTGCAGTGGTATAGTTAAAGGATTCAAGCAGACATATACAAGATGAATTCTGGAGGTAAAGATGGTAGGGCTTCATGATTAATTAGATATTGGTGTAGGCAGTAGAAAAGGATGACTTCAAGGTTTCCAGTTTGAGCAGTTGGGTAGATGCCATTTACTGAGATGAAGAAGCAAGAAGGGGATACAGGTCATGTATGATGACAGCCTGGTCAAGATACAATATGCTGATAAATGATAGATTTAGAGGGGAGCACAGAAAAGAGGAAGATCCCTTCTGACATTGAGTTATAAGAGAGACAGCACTTGAACTGGATGTGACTTTAGGAGAACAGTTAGGGCAGAGAAAGAATGCAAGGCATATTGAAGGAACGGCAAATGACTGTTCAGAACATAAGGTTTCTTTTAGGGTGCTCTAACAATAAAGATACAGAGGCATACTGGGACTTCAATACATAGAGCTTTGAATATTATGATAAAGAGTTGAAGCTTACCTGAGGCTTTATGGTCCAAGATTGCTACTATCAGTATGGCCTTAGGCAAGTCACTTAATCCTTCCCTTTTCATTTTTCTCATTTATGAAATGAGTGGCTCCCAGATTTTTGGGTTTCACAGATTAGTACAATTTTTTAAAGGGGTGGCCATGAAGCAACAAAGGGTTGCCAACATCATTGTACCAAGTATGGACATTCAGAAAAGCAAATGAATAAAAAACTATCATCTAGTACCATCACTTCATAAAACAAAGGATATTTCAAAAAAAAGAAAGATAAACTCAAATATTTTTTTAAATGGATACATTTGGTTTTTATGGAATGCTCACTTCATTGTCTTTATTTTTCTCTTTCCATTGAGGATTGGTGCAAACTTCTGGCGTTGGTCCAGAGACCAGACTTGGCAACCACTAAATCATACTCCAGGATTCATTCCAATGCTGACATTCTAGGATTTCTATGATTCCTAAGGGCTTATTCATCAAACAGTAGGGAATCATTGAAGGATTTGGGGGTAGTGAATTCATATTATCAAAGCTATGTTTTAGGAAGTTAACATGGGAGGTCTTGGAAGAGAAAAAGCAAGTGGTCCAATCGTGTGGCTAACACCAAAGTTGAGGCATAAATTAATAAAGGCACAGGCTAAAGCACTGACAATACCTATGGAACACTGGAATAAATGTGTCCAGAGCACAGATTCTGGTAGAGCTGACAGCGTGCTTTGTAAGTCAGACCTTGATTGGAAAGCTTGGCTTTATCTCAGTGGGTCCATTTGTGCCATCTTTTTGTTTAGGAGACTTTTCAGGAAGTTGAGTTAAAAGCACCATTTTTTTTTTCTGGCTTAACATATTTAAACCACAATTTACAATGTCTCTGGGAGGAAGATAGTATATTATTCATATTGTGTTCAAGAAATCAAGGAATCAATTGGTTGAGTGGGGTGAATCATGCAGAGGAAGCATATGCAAATGAGTTGCTTAAAAAATCAGTGCTTGGAGAGGTCACAAATGGAAAACAGTCCTATCATGCCATACAATCAAAGCCACAGGACTCAAATAGAAAATCATAGAAAATAGCCCCTTTTATATCCTGAACTATTTCTTGTCCCAACCCTTTCCAAAGAAAATTACAAAATGGAAAGAGCGGGTCATCATGTGAAATTTGGTTGAAGAGCTCCTGTTTGCTAACATTACTGAGTTAAATTCTCATACCTCTATGTTTGTGGCATATGCTAGATTTTCAGGCTTTAGAGAAAAAAAATGTATACACGTTTAAAACTTCATGATATTCAAGGGAATTTGCCTTTGTTTTATTTTATCTATATTTGTTCAAATAAACCAAGGAACATCTATAGACCTTGTAAGGCCTGAGGATCTAGAAGGCGCTGCTGTCTAAATTTCAAAAAGTATGAATTAGAATTTCTAACCGGGTCACCATTTGGAATCCTTCTCCTTTAATTTTGATGAGCCTGGTGCAAAGCTTTCAGTGCTGTGGTCCACTGAATGTCACAAGTGGGTTACACATGGCTGAGATATTGATCTCCTCAGCCCTCAGGTTGTCAGAGCCTCCTCCCTCTATTCCAGTTTGCTGGACAAATACTTATTTTCAATATGCACTGTGACATGAAAAATTTGGCAACCTTTTTGGAACATTGTGATGGGGCCTGGAGGTTAGTTAACTCTTGCATTATGTTAATTGTTCTCTTATGGGAGTCTTTATGGGAGCAGTGACAATAATAGCTTACACTTACATGGTGTTTGCCATTGTGCCAGGCAGTGTTCTAAGTATGTTTTAACCCACCTAATCCTACAACTTTTTTTTTTTTTTAATCTGAAACTCCAATACTTTGGCTACCTGATGCAAAGAGCTGACTGATTTGAAAAGACCCTGATGCTGGGAAAGATTGAGGGCAGGAGGAGAAGGGGACAACAGAGCATGAGATGGTTGGATGGCATCACCAACTCGATGAACATGGATTTGGGTGAACTCCGGGAGTTGGTGATGGACAGGGGGGCCTAGCATGCTGCAGTTCATGGGGTCGCAAAGAGTCAGACACAACTGAGCGAATGAACTGAACTGAACTGAATCCTACAACAACCCTATGAAGTGCTGAGAATTACTATCCTTGTTTTACAAGTGGAAGAAAATATAGAAATTAAGGTTAAGGTCACGAAGTGAGTAATTGACAGAGCTGGGAATCCAACCCAGGATATATGGCTCTAGAGTCCTCATTTCAACTACCTTTTATACAAAAATGTAAAGGAAAGGCTCTGGTAGGAGGCTATTAGTCTAGTACTAGGGACTGGTATAAAAGGGGTAGAAGCCCAAAGTAGGGAAAAATAAGTTGTTAGTCCAGAGATATATTAAGGGTTAAAACAGGCTATCACAATTTCAAGTTTAGAAGAAGGCAAAAAGAGAATATGATTTAGGTTTCAAAATGAAGGCCAAAGCCAGGGAATCTCAAGAAACCAAAAAGAGAGACAGAATAAAGATCAAAGTTTCCAGAGTCAAGCTAATAAAAAAGTAATAGGAATATGAACGCTCGAATGACAGATAGCTTTCAGGGAAATTATTAAACCAAAAAATGCCTGGAGAAGTTGTTCTCAACTGGGAGCAACATTGCCCCCTAGAGGCCATATGGCAACATTTGTGCAACATTTCTGGTTGCACAGCTTGGAGTCTGAGGATGGGAATGTGGGCTGCTGCTATCTAGTGGGTAGAAGCCTGGGATGCTGCTGAACATCCTACAACACGCGGGATAGCTTCTTTCCATCCACATCAAGAATTATCCATCCCCAAATGTCAAAGGTGCCATTATTGAGAAACTCTGGCTTAGAGGCGTGTGCTTGATTCTATGACCAACTGTGACCAGGTACCCCCTATAGGCAATGTTTGCCAAGGATTATGATGACGGTGATGACAAAGAAATATGAGTTAAAATACCCCACCAAGACTAAAAGCAGAATCTACCATGTGGAAAGTTTACTAGATATCATACAAAGCTCTTTATTACATTATGTTGCTTAATCGTCAAAGCCTATAAGAGAGGTGTTATTATGAGTCCAACCTTCCACATGTGAAAAATGACACACAGAAGTGAGCACCTTGCCCAGGATGGCATAACTAGTGAGGGACCCAATCGGAGTCACATCCAAGTTTGTCTGACCCCAGATACCATGGCTTCTCACACTTTCAGTGTGTGTACAGTTGGGTCCGGGTTAACACTTGGTCCAAGAGTCAGGATCCAGAACTGGACACAAGATAAACCCTTTCCAGGTTCTGGGGTGAGGGGTCGGGGTTGGGGCAGGTGTTATGAAGAAGGGTTTGAGGAAAAAAAAATCACTGATATCATTCAGTGAATTTTCAAAAAGACTTATCACTTGAAAAACAGGTGTGCATGCCATTTTATGAAAGGAATAATCAGGAATCAGTTTATTTCAAACTTGATTCTACATTCACATTTCTTCTGGACTTGGCAGCCAGCCTTCTTTCTCATGAAGGACAACCTGTGTATTCTCTCTACTAAAAGTGGAAAAAGCTGTCTAAAATTGCCCCTCTCAACAATTCTACCTGAATAAAATAACTACATTTACTATTCTTTTCAATGGTAAGTTATTACAAAATAAAGTCCTTGAAAAAACCTGCTTTTAAACTACAGTAACCCCTCTCCCCCCTTACATATGAGCTGCGTATGATATCCAGAGGCCAGGCTGCATCTTGGAAATATAACAGCCCCATTCAGTCAAAGCCAGCTCTATCCCAGCTAGCTTGTGACACTACTATTAGTCCTGTCCCCCCAAACTAGCGTTACAAAAGCCTGACATTCTTCTTCAGGGCCTTTTAAGTCAGATTCTATTTTCCTGCTGTCACAATTAAAGCCTCAGTCAGTTCAACATCTACTTCCGCATTTGGCAGAAGGCTCTCTGGTGACAATAAAAATGAAGGTACTTTCTTTTCTGATAGATTTTAGAGCTCATTCATAGGCAAAGCTTGTGTTTCCTTGTGGGTTATCCCAGTAAAGGGAAACAAGTATCTGAGCACTCCAGTAGTTTTCCTTTTTCTTATTTTTATAACAACAACAAAAAAAATTCACTGCTCATAGAAATCAAAAGTGAAATGCCTGGAGTTCATAGAGTGCATTGTGTGCTCAAAGCTCTCAATATTACCTAAGTCTTTTCATTTCATTTTATTCTCTTGGGACATGGAATCATTGGCTCCTGATTTCTGGGAGTTATTAAACTGCATTTCCTAATACAATCAGAGTTTACTAGGCCTAAGTGAGAGGCAGCTTGTACAAATGTCTTGTAGGCTTTATACTCAGTGGCTTCTGCTTAAGATAAATCTGGGGTGTGTGTGTGTGTGTGTGATTTTAACTTTACAGTGCTTCATACTTAAGTGAGGGTGAGTTTAAGAAAAGTTGGGTGTAGGCTTGAGTGATGTCACAATTACTGCCTCAGTGGTCCAGATAATAACTTCATGTCTGGAGCCACACTGGAGACAGCTGTTATGCCCTGAGCATCAAGTGCCTTATGACATTGCTGGTATGATTTTCATATTGCCCACTAGAATAGAAATACAGAAATTTGGGGTTAAAACTATTTGTGTACTTATGCCGTGAATAGCATATATACTACCTGGTATCTTTTCATTTCAGAGTTAGGTGAGGAGGCAAATTAAATTCCTAACTGTCTACTGATCAGAACCAGGAGAGTGTAATTGGGAAATATTAATCTGGAGTCCATTTCACATATACTATAAAGATTTTGAGTGAACTCCGGGAGTTGGTGATGGACAGGGAGGCCTGGCATGCTGCAGTTCATGGAGTCGCAAAGAGTTGGACATGACCGGCAAGTGAACTGAACTGATAAAGCTTTTGAAAAAAAAAAAAAAAAACCTTCTAGATAACTAGAAGGATATTTATTTTACGTTCTTCAAAGAATTAATGTATGAGACAGAAAAAGACTACCATGTATCTCAAAAGGGCCTTCTGTTCAAAAGACCTCACCTGTGTGATATAGCAGAAATACATTATATGCTACATATATGAAAATCTTGCACTTAACAGATATAACAACAATTATTCATTACATGAACTGATAATCTCTCTGGTGATCCTTCCAGTAAGCTTCTCTACTATACTTGTTTATTTATTGTTTTGGGGAATAAATAAATAAAATAAAATGTCAGGAAACAGGCAATTGAGTGGGCACTGGCAAATGATTTTTAACTGGAGGTAATTGAATGCACAGAAGAACTGTACAAAAAAGATCTTCATGACCCAGATAATCACAATGGTGTGATCACCAACCTAGAACCAGACATCCTGGAATGTGAAGGCAAGTGGGCCTTAGGAAGCATCACTACAAACAAAGCTAGTGGAGGTGATGGAATTCCAGTCAAGCTATTTCAAATCCTGAAAGATGATGCTGTGAAAGTGCTGCACTCAATATGCCAGCAAATTTGGAAAACTCAGCAGTGGCCACAGGACTGGAAAAGGTCAGGTTTCATTCCAATACCAAAGAAAGGCAATACCAACGAATGCTCAAACTACCACAAAATTGCACTCATCTCACACACTAGTAAAGTAATGCTCAAAATTCTCCAAGCCAGGCTTCAACAGTATGTGAACTATGAACTTCCAGATGTTCAAGCTGGTTTTAGAAAAGGCAGAGGAACCAGAGACCAAATTGCCAACATCTGTTGGATCATCAAAAGAGCAAGAGGGTTCCAGAAAAATATCTACTTCTGCTTTATTGACTATGCCAAAGTCTTTGACTGTGTGGATCACAACAAATTGTGGAAAATTCTTAAAGAGATGGGAATACCAGACCACCTGACCTGCATCTTGAGAAATCTATCTGCAGGTCAGGAAATAACAGTTAGACTGGACATGGAACAACAGACTGGTTCCAAATAGGAAAAGGAGCACATCAAGGCTGCATATTCTTACCATACTTCTTTAACTTCTATGCAGAGTACATCATGAGAAACGCTGGGCTGGAGGAAGCACAAGCTGGAATCAAGATTGCCAGGAGAAATATCAATAACCTCAGATGAAGATGACACCACCCTTATGGCAGAAAGTGAAGAAGAACTAAAGAGCCTCTTGATGAAACTGAAAGAGGAGAGTGAAAAAGTTTGCTTAAACTCAACATTCAGAAAACTAAGATCATGGCATCTGGTCCCATCACTTCATGGCAAATAGATGGGGAAATAGTGGAAACAGTGTCAGACTTTATTTTGGGGGGCTCCAAAATCACTGTGCATGGTGATTGCAGCCATGAAATTAAAAGACGCTTACTCCTTGGAAGGAAAGTTATGACCAACCTAGACAGCATATTAAAAAGCAGAGACATTACTTTGTCAACAAAGGTCTGTCTAGTCAAGGCTTTGGTTTTTCCAGTGGTCATGTATGGATGTGAGAGTTGGACTACAAGGAAAGCTGAGTGCCGAAGAATTGATGCTTTTGAGCTGTGGTGTTGGAGAAGACTCTTGAGAGTCTCTTGGACTGCAAGGACATCCAACCAGTCCATCCTAAAGGAGATCAGTCCTGGGTGTTCACTGGAAGGACTGATGTTGAAGCTGAAACTCCAATACTTTGGCCACCTGATGTGAAGAGCTGACTCTTTTGAAAAGACCCTGATGCTAGGAAAGATTGAGGGCAGGAGGAGAAGGGGATGACAGAGGATGAGATGGCTGGATGGCATCACCGACTCAATGGACATGGGTTTGCGTGGACTCTGGGAGTTGTTGATGGACAGAGAGGCCTGGTGTGCTGCATTCCAAGGGGTCATAGAGTCAGACACAACTGAGCGACTGAACTGAACTGAACTGAAATTGTGATAAAAGATCTTTACTTCTTATATCCATTCAAGAATTTATACATTAATCCCCAGAATTAAATGTGAGCCTCTAGATAGATTACTTATCCTGAAATTATGAAATAAATTAAATCTAGTTCTCATTTTTATATTTACTGATAGGTTGTAACTTGTAAGTCTTTGATATATGGGCCAGTAAACAGAATATTCAGTTTTGCATATTTGATGAAGTTAAAAAAATCCAGTGAAATATTCGTCTAGGAGAAAGCCACCTTTGAAATTTATAAAGATTTGTACCAAGACATATCCACTTCTACAAAGTTTTAGATTTATATTTCGCTGCACTCTACTTCAGTTCAGTGCCAATCATAGATAAAACTGTAAGATTGTCTTTGAAAGCTTGCTTCCCTTTTCTCTCTTGTCCAAGTACTCAGGGCTCTCAGGATATTCTGTTTTCTCCTTCAATAAAACTGTTCTGGAGATCAGAGAGGACAATATATACAAATGGCCTGGTAGAAGGATCTAGGCTTTGGATTCTGCCTCCCCTAATCACTGCAACTCCTTAGTAAAGGGTGTTTGTCCTATGAATGGACTATCCTGGGCTCAACTAATGATGTTAGAATTTGAGAGTGAATGACCAGTGTGAGGAGTAAGAGGTTTGAGTTGCTGGTCCAGTGCCAAATAATAAGGATAGCTGAGACTGAAGGAGTGTTTATTATACTGGACATTGTTCTCTTTACATGGAATAACTCATTTATCTTCAAAACATGGATATGAAGTCATCAGCTGTATGAGCTATGCACCATCATTATCCCAATTTACAGACAAGAAAGCTGAGGTACAGAGAGGTTAAGTTACTTGTCTAAGATCACAGAGCTAATAAGTAGCTCAGCAAAAAATCCAACCCAGAAGATTTGCCTCTAGGATCTGTGTTAGAGTCATTACATTTTACTCTGATTTTGCTCTATTATAAGTTTTTAATCTAAAAAGTAATATATATTAATTATAGATTTTTTTGAAAATAACTAAACGTAAAAAATAAATGAAAGTATTTATTTGCAAACCTACCAGCAGAAATAATCACTGTTGAATTTTAGGTAGATATGTATCTTTCCAGACACATATACATCTTTTACAAAAGCAAAAGCAAACTGTAATATCATTTTATAAAAGAAGTATACCCTTTGACTTAATGGTTTGACTTGTAGATATCTATACTAGAGGGAAAAAAAAAACAGTTATGGAGAAATAATGACATGGACATATTCCCACCAAATAGTTGTTTACAATGGCCCAAACTGGAAAGAATTCAAATGTCCATCATCATGGCACATTAATCCAATGGATCATTATGTAGCCATTAAAATCATAATTAGAGAATTTCATAACATTTAGAAAATGCTTATGATAAAACATTAAGTTTTAAAAAACAGCATACAAAATTGTAAAGACAGTTTGGTTACAACTATGTAACCTTTATGGAGAGGAAAAAAGCCTGATGAAATACAACAAAATGCTGACAGAAGCTGTGTAAGCACAGTAGGTAAATCTTTTAAAATTCATTCTATATTTTATAAGTATTTGCAATACAATTTTTCTAATTAACTATTTTCAATTTCAAAGACATAAAAAAAATACTCCAAAGAACATATTAAACTACACATAATGCTAGCCTTGCTTTGCTTGATAGAAAGTCAAAAATTCACTAGCTATGTCTAACGATTTTCTGAGGATAAATAAACCTTCCAAGGACCATGACTCTTCAACTTAGCAACCTGACCAACCTTTCTATTTTAGACGATTCCTCATTTTTTTCAACAGAGTAGCTATGTTAGATCTATTGCCTAGGTTTCAGTATGCAGCCAATTGCTATGCTTTCCTGGTTTTCTTTTAAGATAAAATATGATATATGAGACCTTGGAAAGATAGAAATGAGGTCTTCCTTATTGCAGAGTAGGAATTTTCAAAATTTATCCCCCAAGGTGATATAGTGTCAGACAAAATTGCCAGGGCCTGCTGACTTAAAAGATCAATTTAATTGCAACATGCTTCTTGTTTCTTTTTAAATAAATCAATAGACGTGACTTAATTGAGATTAAATAAATGAGAACCAGGCTTAACCTTATTGCAGAATTGATATTTTCAACATTTTGTCCCAGAAGGTTATATCCTGTCTATTTTGACCATTGGCTCAGTTCCATAAATATAGCTGACTTGTCTGGTCCATTGATGGTTAAAACAGAATGGACTGAATCTGCTCTGATGTTATATTTCTCATCCCATTCTACTCAGCCCTATGAATCTAGCCAGTAATCTTTCCCTCTTCTCAACAAAAACCTTTGCGGATAATTGCAGTAGATGTGGCCAAAAGTATCAGCAGGATTTCCTTGAGAAGGTGAAGAAAATTTGGAGAGAAAAGTCACGGGTAATGATGGAAAGGAAAAAGATCATATAATTACAATGTTGATAATGAAATATTTTAGTATAGGAATTCTCTAAGAAGTTACTGAATCGCATCCTTTGTCAGTGAGGAGGAAATTAACAATTGTTAATATCTACCATGTGGTTGGTGGGAGATGCTCATAAGGTTATATGATAAAGGTTGTTAGTTTATACATAAATCAAGCAATACCATAATTCATTTACAGGTCAGTCAGAGAATAAAAGTCCGTTTAAAATGCCAGTTAAGAGTTAATTTAGGTAACTTTCTAGGTGGTTTCTCTCATTTCTTTTCCTTTGTTCTTACTGGAAATGTCTGTATGAATGAAAGGATAGGTAAACAATCAGGCTGATGGAAAAAAAAAAGTCTTGTGTAACTACTTTCAAAGCAATCCTCAGTAAAAGATTGCTTGGTTAAAAAAAAAGATACAAACCATACAGACTGAATGTGCCAGTGTATAGGAGGGAATTAGAATAACTGACTAATCCGCTGAAGCAAGGGAATTCTTCCTACAATATATTCTTCATCTAGGTATGTGTATGAAAAAAGCATTTACAATTTCTGTTAAGAATGAGGTTATAATATAAACAAGACAATACACAAACCTCCACAAATTCTTCAGAGTGCAAGCAAGTCTATATTGAACAACTGATTATGATGTGTAGAGTTGTCACAAGACTGGATTTCTCCATCTCCAGTTAAGTTACTTTCATAACCAATGGTATAGATGTAGTTAAATAAAAGTCATTTATTCAGTCAATAATTTACTGAACACATACATTCTCTCGCAAAGGAACTATTCTAGCCACTAGGACCATGTGAGTGAACAAGAGACAAAAATTCATGCTTTTATTCTAATGAGAAAAGACAGACAAGAAGCAAGCAAAACTAGCAAGTAAATTGCAGACTGTTAAAAAATAATAAACCATATGAAAAAATAAAAGTTTAGATCAAGGTAAGATGGATAGAGAGTGTGGTGCAGTGTTCTTTCTCTCCCCTTCTCTCTCTTTCCCCTTTTCTCTCTCTCTCTCTCTCTCTCTCTCTCTGTGTGTGTGTGTGTGTGTGTGTATGTGTGTGTGTTAGGGAGCAGTCCACTATGGCAGCAGGGGAGTTTTTGTTACTAACATTGTTTAGAATGCTGACACATGGTGATAATAAAAAAACAGACCAACATTTAGTTAGACTTATTTATATTTCCATGGTTTCAGCCTTAGTGTATTATTAGTATATTAGAATATTAGTATATTCAGCCACTAAGTGTATTTTTGCACACACTCTAGCTTAAAATCTGAAATAATTAAGGACACTGGCTTTTGTGGTACTGGGTTTGCATCTGATTGCTATCTACCTTTGTTTCTCCTGGTTCTAGTTAAAAGCTTCCCTAACCAGAATACCTTTGAACTTTTGATCAGGCAAGTGATTTCTAAGATAACATAACAGCCCTGTGCTCAGTCTGGCAAAAGCATAAGGATATCACTGGATTTTGTTTTGATTTTTTTAAGAAATGAGATTTCGTTTTGATGATTTCATTTAAAATGATACTTGCCTTATCCACATGCACACGCTTACCATATATGGAGCCAACGTCCCTACCATCTCCTCACCTTTAGTTCCTTTCTGAAGGCTCCACATCCTATTCATTATGAAATTTGTGAGAGAGTTCCAACTCAGGTAAAATCTGAGACCAGCTATTAATTTGAATGCTTTGTTAATAAACAGGTCTCTATATGTTTTCAGGAACCCCTAGAGTTTCCAGTAATGAATCTACACGGAAGATGACAGAGTAGACCATCCAAGATAAACTATCAAAAACAATTCTACTTCCTGCATCAAACAAGTGGGATCTGTGCTGGCACTGGCGGGCCAGACAGTACTACAACCTCCCAGTGGGGGAGGGGGCATCATGCCTAATAGTTTGACATGCTACTCTTTTAAATGAAAAGGTAGTTAAACTGCTTCATATAATCAGTTCTAAAGGGAGATAGGAGCAGGGAAAGATGCAGATGGAAGAAAACAACAACAACAATGGAAAGGGTTATCTTTCAGAAGTTTAACTCTTTAGAGGCACTATTGCTGGGCCCACCTGGAGGAGGGCCATTGCAGTTTGACTGCCCTTGGCTTCACCACAGCACCAGACCATCTGCAATGCTCTGATGATGCAACTGTGAGAACCTCCAAAATCAGCCGGGCAACAAGGGCCCTGGGGAGAAGGGTATGGTGGAAAATTGACAGGCAGAGGGTCGTATAATCTGTATGTGAGCCTAGACAAAGATCCAGGCTCCAATGAACGACACTGACCTTATCAATTCAGCTAGAGGAAATCTGTCACAGAGTTGAGGAATAGCCTCTGTGTCTGTTGCACCATTCTAGGTGCTGTGACTGATAAAGGCATGGTCTTTCTCTCTAAACTGTTTGCAGGCTTACCTCTCTTCATCAGCAAAGAATATCTGAGTATCTATGCCTACAATCTTGGTACTAATATAAACTAAGGCCAAGTGCTTCACTGAATCCCTTCCTATGCAAGTAGAGAGTAAAAGTGATGAGAACATCAAAACTGGGTGTTTTGACCTGGTGAAGAAGCTGCCTGCCAGTGTAGGAGACCTGGGTTTGATCCCTGTTCTGGGAAGATCCCACACGCCGTGGAGAAACTGAGCCTGACTGCCACCACTGCTGAGCCTCTGCACCACTGCTGAGCCTGTGCCCTAGAGCCCATGTCCCAGAAGAGAAGTCACCGCAAGAGGAGCCCATGCACCACAACTAGAGAGTAGCCCCTGCTCGCTGCAAGCAGAGAAAACCCCGCACAGCAGCGAAGACCCAGCACAGCCAAAAATAAATAGAAATACATATCTAAAGCTATTAAAAAACTGAGTGGGCCACAGCACACACCACCCAGATCAACATGTCAAACTTGTAACAGGGGATAAAGAAGTACAAAATGGGAAGGTATGATTAATTTCCAAGCATTTTTCCTGAAACACTTTGGGTTCTCTTAAAGTCCATGTTTTGTCATTTATAAATGTACTGAATGGGTTTGTTTATTCAAAGTATTAAATTTACCTGAAGCAATTGATACTTTTAGAACTGCACTTCTTACCATTTAGAGTAACATCTCCATTTATCAGTTTCATATTTACTGCTTTCAATCATCAAGGGACTCTCTTTCATTTGTTAGGAGTTTGAGTAAGGAGTTTGTGTTAGGAGTTTGGGTAAAATAAGTACCCATTTTCCCTCTTATACTTCTCTATAGCCAAAGTGTTGGCAATATAAGATGTAAAACATCAAAATAAAGCAATTCCACTTCATATTTTATATACTTTCTTCATCATTCAAGTTTCAAATTAAATCCTTTCTCCTCTGTGAATCCTCTGAGTATTCCCAACCAAAGTGGCCTCTCTTTTCTTCCATTACATGGAAAACGTATTGCCTACTCTAGTTTTCTATAATACTTTTCTATTTTCTGCTTTGGGTTGTTACTAAATAATTTTACCACATATATGTTTCCTAGTCATATTATCAGATTTTTAAGGACAAGGCACTCAATCTAACATATTGCTTGATTACCTATTAGATGCAAGGTCCTGGGTCAGTGCCATGGGGAATAGAACATAATTATAGTGAACTAGAGAGTATGTGTCGCAGACGGCAATGGCGACCCACTCCAGTGTTCTTGCCTGGAGAATCCCAGGGATGCGGGAGCCTGGTGGGCTGCCGTCTATGGGGTCGCACAGAGTCGGACACGACTAAAGTGACTCAGCAGCAGCAGCAGCAGCAGAGAGTATGTGTAGCTTAGAAGCAGTCACGCTAAAACAAAACATTTTGCTATTTAAACAAACACATCTGGCCTGCAGGCTGCCAGGTTGTAAATACTGGCTTAAACTAGGGTGTTAGAAGTGGGAATGGAAAAGAGAGTACATGAGGAACAGAATTAACAAGCTATGAAAGCTCATTTGATTTTTGATGGGAAAGGAAAATGGCATCAAATGTAAGGATCAGGTAGAAGATAATATGTGTGGTTCATCCCATTAAGAAGGTATCAACAGAGTAACCATGATAATGTTGCCAGTAGGGCAGCAGGAAATCTGTATCTCGAATCCAGAAGAAAAGCCAGAGATTGACATGTAGGGTTTAGGAGTCATGCTGAATAGGGGATGTTACTCAGAAAGAGTGTAGAACTGGAAAAGAAACAAGGATAGGACCATGGGGAATACATGGGTCTGGGACACTCAAGATGGCTGTTCTCTTGCTCTTTGTACATCTCTGCTCAAGCAGCACCTGCTTCACTTACTTGTCCTGGTCCCAGCTAGCAAGTGTTCTAACTTTAGATCAGAGCATCTACAAGATGATAGCTTATCAAAGGGGTGATGAGGTGTGAGCCCCTCTACCAGTTTGCCTATTAACCAATAAGCCAACCTGACATCAATTCCCACTTTAACTGGCAATTTTTCTTTCCCCTCAGGAGCAAAGACTGTCTCCTTGTCCTGCCTTGCTATCTGTCACAAACTGTGTGGTATTGCTCCAGCATGTTGCATCAGACATGTAAGCTACCCCCATCCATTAAACCAAAGATGTCTCTGTCAATGATTCTAGGTTCTTTCTTCAGTCTTGAAACTGGGTAAGTACAGGCCTACTAGGCCTGTGGGGTGCAGCTTAATCATATGTTACAGATAAAAAGGAAAGGGGAGGCTGCATCTATGACTAAGGAGCAGAGCCAAGAGAATGTAGTGTCTCAGAACCCAAAGAGGAAATAAAAGTTGTAGGGAATAGTATAGACTTGAAAGACCATCAAAGTATTTGGCACAGAGTAGGCATGCAATACAGATTTGTTGAATGAATGAATGATGCCTGAGAGGATCCATTGCAGAGAAGGCAAGAAAATCAGGCCCCCTGACAGCCTTTTTCAGGACAAGAGCATCTCAGCTACTACCAGCAACTGGGCTTCTCAATTCTAGCTCTGCAGTGTGTGAGTGATAACTATCATTTTATAACTTTATCTGATCTATTCTATAAGGCTTAACATCTCATGTTTGGAGGACAATCATTTTCTTTTGAGGTGAATGGCTCTTCGATCACTTGTATTTTCAGAGTGGAAAATAAGTGGCTATTCCCCAGCACCATAACTCAGTTTTAGTTGATTTCAATCAGTTTCAAGGTCTGTAAAGGACTACAGAAATTTTCTTCATAACAGCCATGAAAGCTCTAAATGAGAAACATTTAATCTCAACCAATAAGTATACTCATTTGGGTATGCATTTTTATTGGCAAACATTCTTCTGTGTTACTAGCAAAAGATGTCTCTGGAGAAAAACTAAGGACATTAACTTCTCCCTCCCATGGTTTCTGCTATTGTTGAGTGAGACCAGAATTCTCACTATGAAAGGTTTGCTAGAACAAGGCAACATTAAAGCTCAGTTTGCACTTTCCAGGGAAATCTTCCATTTTCAGCCCTTTCACCACAAACTTCTGATCACAACTCAAGGGTGGTTTTCCCCAAAGAGCACAACATTTATTAAAAATGGATTCATCTATTTGAGGTAGTTGACTGGAAAGATTTTCATCTAAGTTTTGTATCCAGTATAACTGGGTTTTATATGTATGTATTTGTACTCTCAATGCTTGGATACCTCAGACACTCATTTAAAATCTCTGCCCTGGGCCTAAACTATGTCCTGGTTCAGTATGGCTTTTTGTGAAGTTTGCAATAATTAGGCCAAGACCTAGGCGTAAAGCAAGATTGTGGCTGACAGATGAGACATTGGGAGTAAGTTCTCACCCTTTTTCTTTGTTTGTTTTAGAGAAAGCCACTGAGAAGAGCTTTTTTGTGACCCAGCTCTGTGGCATATTGTGGTACCAATTAGCTCTTAGTTAGCTTAATCATCCTTTGGCAGAATGCACCTTCATATATACATGGGTTTCCCAGGTGGCTTGCTGCTGCTGCTGCTAAGTCGCTTCAGTTGTGTCCGACTCTGTGCGACCCCATAGATGGCAGCCCACTAGGCTCCTCCATCCCTGGGATTCTCCAGGCAACAATACTGGAGTGGGTTGCCATTTCCTTCTCCAATGCATGAAAGTGAAAAGTGAAAGTGAAGTCACTCAGTCGAGCCCGACTCTTAGCGACCCCATGGACTGCAGCCCACCAGGCTCCTCTGTCCATGGGATTTTCCGGGCAAGAGTACTGGAGTGGGGTGCCATTGCCTTCTCCGCCCAGGTGGCTTAGCAGGAAAGAATCTACCTGCCAATACAAGAGACGCAGGTTCGATCCCTGGGTGGGGAAGATCCCCTGGAGGAGGAAATAGTTATCCTCTCCAGTGTTCTTGAATGGGAAATCCCATGGATAGAGGAGCCTGGTGGGCTAGAGGCTATGGGGTTACAAAGACTTGGACATGACTGAGCAAGCATATAAGTATATATGTGTGTGTGTGTGTGTGTGTGTGTTCACATACATACATATATATGTATACCTGTTAAGAAAAGATCTGGCCCTGCCCACTGACTAGTTATAGTGCAGCTAGTCTGGGTAAGAATGAACATTCAGGATCAGAAAGAGGACCTCAAAGGCCAAATTCTTGATAGAGACATGCATGTAAAGTCATCAAAAGGAGAGAAGCAACATAGAATCTTTGGAATACAGGGGACAGAAGAATAGAGGGTCTCAGCAGAAGAGCTGGCTGGGCACACACAAGTCTAGAAGATTGTATCATTAGGTTTTACTACACCAAGACCCAGCAAGTCATGCCTTTACTTCAAGGATTCCCCCTACCATCCAGTTACCCTGCTTGATTATGCCAATACTTCACTTTAAGAACACTTCTATATGAAAATGGATTCACTTTTTCTTCTAATAAACTGGGCTTCCCAGGTGGCTCAGTGGGTAAAGAATCTACCTGCACTGCAGGAGATGTGGGGTCATTTCTCATGGGTAGGAGAGGTCCCTGGAGAAGGAAAAGGCAACCCCCTCCAGTATTCTTGCCTGGAGAATCCCATGGACAGAGGAGCCTGGCGGGCTACAGTCCACCGGGTTTCAAAGAGTCGGCCAGGATTGAAGCAAACAGCACAGTGTGCACACACACACACACACACACACAGTGTTTTGCAGGAGAGAGAGATTGCTCCCAACAGCAGGCTCCAGAGAAAGTGTCTCCAAGGAGAAAACATTTGAAAAACAAACTAGTGGAAGAGTTTAGAAAGAGAGAGAGACAGAGGCAAGTTAAAGAATGGATCAAAGGCAAAAGAACTAGCAAAAGCAAAGACGGGCAGGCAGAAAGGAGCAATGCACGTTCAAAGAATCACCAGAGCAATCCAAATGAATTAGAGCAGAAGGTTCCTGTCAGGGGCCAGCAACAAATGCAGATGAATCAAATTGAAGCCATAGCTCAGTGGTTCTCAAACATTTAAGCGCATCTGCATTACTTGGGGGATGGCTTGTTAAAAAATGAAGGCCTTTGGATCCATTCCCAGGGATTCACTTCATAGGTCTGGGGTACCACTGGGGAATTTGGAATTTAATAGGCACCTGCAAGGGAGGCTGATGCAGGTTGTCAGAGCCCACACTTCAGGAAACATTAAGTTAGGAGGTGCTATTCTGGTAGGCTTCATTATCAGGTTCCTTTAAATTCCAAATGTGCTTAATAATAATATGCCAATATTTCATTTGAGGTAATGTGATTGAACTGTATGTCTTCTAGAATAGGTACATTTTGTAAAGCAGGCTTTGCCTGTAATTATAATTGGAATTTAATTTTTTTTCAAATGAAACAGGAGAAGAACACTAAGCAATAGTGCTTCAAACTTTTATACATAAACAGGCCGACCACAATCATTTTTTTCAATTAGTCAGTGTCTGTTTGAAGGTCACAAAACAACTCTTTTTCCTCTGAGTTTGGATAAATTATGAGACAACCTGCTGTTGTGTTTAGAAAAATTAGCTGTTCAATTCACCATCTGGGAGAGCTTTGGTTATTTGGTTTGAATGTTCACGGGAATAGAATCTGAAATGTTGTCACACATTCCATTTGAACAACATAGTACATTTATCAAATGGAATATATAAGCTTCTAGCATTCAGTAATTACAGTTCACCAATGTATTTCAATACAAAAACAAGGGATATAGGTACATTTTTGCCATGGGAAAAAAAAAAGAAGGCTTGAATGCCAGGAACCAACTCAAGTGGAAAAAAAAAAGAAAGTGACGTAGGATTTGTTCATATACAAAAATAAAGTAAGTGTATTTCAGGGAGAGCAAACAGTATGAAGAAACATACAGAAACCGTAAAATACTTTGTGTAGTGTAAGAAATAGAACATTGGTTTCACTAAAAATTGAGATGGAAGTTGTATGTTATAAAGAGTCTTCAACAATAAACACAATACAGGCTAATAACTGCATAGTGCTTACTCTGGACCAGTCACTGTTCTGAATGTTTTACAACCATTAACTTATTTATCACAGTCAACCTTTGAGGTAGGTACTAGTATATTATTAAGCCCATATTACAGAGAGATTGAGGGCCTCACAGGTGGCACTAGGGTTAAAGAATCCACCCGCCAATGCAGGAGACCTAAGAGACATGAGTTCAATCCCTGGAAATCCCCTGGAAGCGGGTTGCATGGCAACCCACTCCAGTATTCTTGCCTGGAAAATCCCATGGACAGAGAAGCCTGATGGGCTACAGTCCATGGTGTTTCAAAGAATCCGACATGACTGAAGCGACTTAGCACGCATGCACAAGGAGATTGAGCTACTACTGAGAGGTCAGGAAAAGGTTTTAGGCATGATCAAATTTCTATGTGAGAAAGGTATTTATGGCTTCAATATTGAAGATGTTTAGAAAGGAAAGACTAGAGGCAGAAGATTAGAAATGATGCTAGGATGATAATACAGGCAAGATTTAATGAAAACTCTGAATTAAGGACAGTAGAAATGGAAATCAAGAACATATTTAAGAGAGAGATCTGAGGCAAACTGACCATATGCAGTAGCCAACTGGATCTCAGGTTTATGGAGAAGAGTGAGAAGAATTATTAATTATGATTTCCAAGTCTCACTTGGGTGTGTAGGTAGATGATTGTAACATTCATCAGGACAGGAAGTGCAAAAGAAAACACAACTTATAGGCAAGGTAGTAAATTTCATTTTTGACAACTTGTATGGAGATTCCAGTAGTACATCAGGGCTAAATATAAAACAGATATTTTGCTGTCCAGATGTAAAACCAGGAGAGACATCTGAGCAGAAGGTAGATTTGTGTATCAACAGCATTTGTACTTTTCATCTTTGCCCTTCTGGAGTTTCATCACTGCTGTATGATTTATTAGAAAGAAACATGTTGGTGTGAAAGGTGGGTAGGATTCTTTGAAAGCAGGAGACTTGGCACATAAAGGCAGCTTAAAAATACACCAAAGCTTACAGCCAGCATGTCTTGGGTTGACCTGGCCTTAAATGCCACATGCCAAGGCTGAAGAAGTCTAACATCTTCTATGTGGGGCGACTAGGAAGTATCTAAATACAGAATGCAGGCACTTCCTGGTGGTCCAGTGGTTAAGAATCTACCTTGCAATGCAAAGGAGGCTGGCTCAGTTCCTGCTCAGGGCAGATCCCACATGCCACAGAGCAACTAAGCCCAGGCAGCACAACTACTGAGCCAGCGTTCTAGAGCCCACAAGCCACAGCTACGGAGCCCCCTCGCTGCAGCTACTGAAGCCTGTGACCTAGAGCCCATGCTCTGCAACAAGCAAAGTCACCACAATGGGAGGCTCGCAGACTGCAACAAAGAGCTGCAACTAGAGAGAGCTTGTCTACAGCAACAAAGACCCACCACAACCAACCAACCAAATACATAAATCTTAAAAGGATTCAAGTTGTAGATCTATATTTATCAAGCTTTAGTGTGCCCAGAAATCACTTTGAGAATCATGTTAAAATGCAGATTTTGGATTTAGGAGGTTTGCTGTGGGACATAAAACTCTACATTTACATCATGCTGTTGGGAAATGCCAGTGTTGGTGGTACATACTTTGAACAGCAACAATCTAGATAAATGCTGTCCACAGAAATATAATATTAGCAACATATTTAATGTAAAATTTTCCAGTAGCCACATTAAAAAGTAAAAAGAAACATATTAATTTTAATAATACATTTAATTAACCCAATATATACAAATATATAATTATAATATATATACAATATTTAAAATATAAACAAGATATTTTATATCCCTTTTTATATTGATATTTAGAAATCCAATATATAGTTTACTTTTAGAACTCATCTATCTCAATATGAACTAGCCATATTTCAAGTGCTTAAAAGTCACATTCAAAGGACAGTGCAAGGCCCAGAAAATCAGTTCTAAATCATGTGTTGAATCCATGATCGATAACCTAAAATCATCTCCATGAAAATATACTTCACTTTTCCATAATGCATATGAGAAATTTCACCCCACTCTGTTCATAACCATCTTCTCTTTTAGTTTTCAATCCGAAGTTCAACAATTACACAGCTCAGACAATGTGCACTTTCAATTTCCATGTAGTAATTAAATATGTAATAAACTCATTTCAGACCAGGTCAATAAAGAAATTGAACAGGTATTAGAATAACACCAGAGTAGAAGTCTGGAGACATAAAATTGGGCCCAAGTGTTTAGACCCATTTACTTGTTTATAAATTGGGCCACAGAGTTTCCTACATGGTAATATGTGTATGTGTGTGTGTTGGAGGGAGTGGATCAGATGAGATGATCGCTAAGGTTCCTCCCAGTTCTCGTTTTCTACTAATCTGTATCTAATGCCATGCATTATGAGTATATTCCAGTTACAAATTCAAATTACATATTCTAATTACGAGTCAACACTTGGAGCAACAAATGGTCATAAGCCAACACTTCCAGACCCTGAATCATTTTAACAATATATCAGTTCTGTTGATAAATAAGCATTGAATGAGAATTCATAGCCAAATATTTTCCAATGACTGAACATACAGTCAATCAACAAAGGAAAATAGCCTTGGCTATGGCAGCAGTGATCTGCCAGGAATAGAGCTTTGATAAACACCATCCAATAACTCAATCATAATTAGCTGTCTAAAACCCTCAGCTGAATTCTGTAGGGTTTTGCTTCTTGAAACAGGTCATTCCAAGGCCAAAATGAAGCAAGCAGACAGAAAGCAAGAGGAAACAGAAGGAATTAGTATACCTGTTACACCCACTTTCATGGAAAAAAATCATTAAAAAATTAAAATATCTTCTTCACTTCAAGTTGGTAAAATTTTACTTAATACAATCTAATTCCTCCTGTAAGTATATTAGGATGAGTTAGAGCCATGAGAATCAAGCTACTAAACTAAAATGGCATCAGAACAGTTGAAATCATACAAAGCACAGCATAATTTTACTCTAAAGTGGTGAGGTTCCCCATGGTTTCCTAAAAAAGATTAATTATATTTTTGAAATGTTAATATCTTTTTTTGAGAGTATGGGACAATCTGAGGACTGTCACAACGTCCTTCTAGGCTCAGAAAAGAATCTGACAAAGGGACCAGATATACTGTTTAGACTAAACTAAATTCTTTGCCCCAGATAGGATTTTTGTTTTGTTCATAGTTGTAGTATTGAGATTATGTATCAACTGTCTTAATTTAAGAACTTTCCACTTCACAACTTATCTTTTTCCTTTGCAGGAAGATAAAAAGACATCTTAATGAAATGGAACTTAAAATCATAGGGCAGCATGCAGATCATAGATAAGTCACCACCAATAGAAGATTAATTTTTAGACATATAAAGAGATTAAAACATAGCTAAGAAATTATGTTTTCCCAATTTTTTAATTTAATTGCATAATTTCCACATATATAAAGAAATGAGGCGACATGGAAGTATCCACTACAGGAAAAAAACATCTTTTCAGTACCCTCCCTACTCTATCTACAGGGTGTTTCAAGGGCATGATTCTCATCTACTTCCTCAAACTAACTCTTCCCATGACATCAATATTAGTAGGTACCAAGTTCACATCCTGTAAAAGAAATCCTCCGCAAGCCCTGTGGACTTCCTACTCAGTCCACTCTCACGGTGGAAAAGCAAGACATACAGGTTCACGGAGGGAAATCTCATGCATAATTTACAGTTCCTTAGCCAGACCTACTGCGAGATCGTACATAATCAATACTGTTGAGGCCCGCTCACATTATCCTTGTTATTTCTCCAGAAACAACCATGAGCTAGTCAAGCACATGAATGCAGTGACAGCCTGAATGTGGGAGACTCTAAATTGAATAGTATTAGGGATACAATAGGGCTCCCCAGTGGCTTAGTGCAAAAGAATCTGCCTGCAATGCAGGAGATGCAAGTTTAATCTCTGGGTCAGGAAGATCTCCTGGAGAAAGAAATGGCAACCCACTCCAGTACTCTTGCCTGGACAACCCCATGGACAGAGGAGGCTGGCAGGCTACAGCCCATGGGGTGGCAAAGAGTCGGAGATGATTGAGTGACTGAGTACACAGGGATACAATAAGGCTAAATATCAAGGAAAACTTGATTCGATCCAAAACTTTGTTCATGTCTCTCATTTGGCAAAGTTCTAACCCTGCATCACATAATCTCTGGGCTGTGATTATCTCGTGTACTAAGTCACTTCGGTTGTGTCCAACTCTTTGTGACCCTGTGGACTGTAGCCTGCCGGGCTCCTCTGTCCATGGGATTCTCCAGGCAAGGGTACTGGAGTGGGTGGCCATTTCTTTCTCCAGGGGATCTTCAGGACCCAGGGATTAAACCCGCTTCTCTTATGTCTCCCGCATGGGCAGATGGGTTCTTAACCACTAGTGCCACCTGGGAAGCCTGTGATTATCTTATCTTCTCTAAATTGTAAACTCAAGTTACAGAATTTTGTCATATTCTTTGTCAAAATTCCTACACATAGTATCTTCTCAAAGTCATTCACTGAATCAAAGAGAATTCACTGATTATTTATTAAAGGTTTATTCTTTGCACAATATCATGCTATATGGAATATAGCATAGGATTGACTCTTGCCCTCAAGTTGCTTACAGACTAGCCAAAAGGTCCCAAGCTTCATATGAAATAATTTAGAGAAAAATAGGAAATTAAATATAATGCATTCAGCACTGGTAACTATCTGCCCCAGCTAGTATCTACAAGGAACAGTAAAATTATATCAGACTTGCCATTAGTCAAACTGTTATAGACAGTCAGATAGAGGAAGAGAGTGGAGACACAGGCAAATCTGACAGAGTAGCAGATGATCCTGGAGAAGGCGATGGCACCCCACTCCAGTGCTCTTGCCTGGAAAACCCCATGGGCGGAGGAGCCTGGTGGGCTGCAGTCCATGGGGTCGCTAAGAGTTGGACACGACTGAGCGACTTCCCTTTCACTTTTCACTTTCATGCGTTGAAGGAAATGGCAACCCATTCCAGTGCTCTTGCCTGGAGGATCCCAGGGACGGGGGAGCCTGGTGGGCTGCCATCTATGGGGTCGCACAGAGTCAGACACGCCTGAAGCGACTTAGCAGCAGCAGCAACAGCAATATAAGGGAAGGGACGCCTGTGGGCTCAATTTATGACCTGGGGCTGGAAGGCTTCCGTGCAATCTGAAACCCTTGATCACTCATTGGACGGCAGTCATGCCAATCCTTGCCTCCTGACAAATGAGCTTAGAGCTGGCGCTGGAGGAAGTGGTCCCGGTTGACCCTTCCAGCTCCACCTACCGTGGCTAGCCCATCAGGGCCTTTCCCGCCTGTCCGCCGCCAGCTCAGCTTCGGTCTTGGTGGGCCGGTCTGTGGGCTACCCCCTCACCATTCCTATTGTGAGGCCCATACCAGCAGCTCGCAGACTCCTCTTCCCTGTGCAGCCGACGTCTCTGCTGTCCCCACCCCCACCCTGCAGTCCCACGGCCAATAGCGTCTCCTCGGCGCGACACTCAGCAGCCGCCATCTTCCCCGCAGACGTCACTGCCGGAGGATCACTGTCTGGCACGTGTCTCCTGCCATGTCTGCCACAGAGGAGCACGACTGGATCCCAGGTGGCCCGGACAGAGCTGGTGGCGGGGCGGGCCGCGACCCCAGTCTCCTTGAGGTCCAAGCATCTGCTTCGGAGGGGATGGAAAAAGTCGAGGAGGCCACGGCTCTTCTGGCCTCCTTGGAGGTCTCCAGTGCCCTTCCCGGGGAGCAGGGTTGGCCACAGGCCGCAGTGGAAGAGGCGTGTGGTAGAGAGCCGTTAGAGGAGGAGGAGATGCAGGAAGATGTAGAGGAGATGGGGGAGGACGAGGAAGAGGGTGAGATTGATTTCGAGGTGGACGACGTGGAGGAGGCGCCCCTGTCTGGAGAGGGTGAGGAAGAGGAGGACACAGAAGAGGAGGACGAGAATGAGCAGGAGGGTGCGGCAGCGGTTACAGGCCTTGGGTTCTCTGAGGAGACGTTTGGTCCCCTGTTCTGGAGTGAGGTCAACACCTTTTTACGCAATTTTCATACCAACAAACATCTCCTGTTCCGGCCTCCCACTTCCGGCCCGATGGCCAGGGGCTGCTCCCCGCCACCCTCGGACCTTGCGGAAGGTCCGGTGCCTCCTCAGGAGCAGGAAGACCTGGGAGAGGAAGACAAAGTCTTGCAGGGTGAGTACCCGGTGGAGGGCGCTCCACCCTGGGAGCTGCGGGATCCTGCGGAGGGGGTTGCATCCTAGAGGACAGAGGAACAAGCGGTGGAGGCCGAGTTCTGGGTGAAAAAGCCCTGAATACTGCCTCTGAGACTGGGAGGTTGAGGCCTGTGGTCCCCGAGGGGCTGAGGCGGGCAAGGTGGCTGAGCCTTCAGGCCCCACAAGGCGGGGGTGGGGGGTGGGGGGGGAAGGCGTCTGAGTTCAAGGCAGGTCTCTAGCAGTCTCG
>NW_024070207.1:10565754-10606771 GCF_014754425.2 Oryx dammah
CCACTCCAGTGTTCTTGCCTGGAAATCCCATGGACGGAGGAGCCTGGTGGGCTGCAGTCCATGGGGTCGCTAAGAGTTGGACACGACTGAGCGACTTCCCTTTCACTTTTCACTTTCATGCGTTGAAGGAAATGGCAACCCATTCCAGTGCTCTTGCCTGGAGGATCCCAGGGATGGGGGAGCCTGGTGGGCTGCCGTCTATGGGGTCGCACAGAGCAGATACGACTGAAGCGACTTAGCAGCAGCAGCAGATGCTCCATCAATAGTAAATTTTAAAACACTAATAATGAACTCTGAAATGTCCATTAGTAATTGGTTTAAAACAAAAGATACGTTTTAAATGAAAGTTGAGCCTTCTCATCTCATCTTAATAAACACTACACCTGAATTATTCTGTTCTCATGAGACACTGGTAAAATTCTTTCAGAAATAAGTATTTGGTTCTAGGTCATTTCTTCCCAATGCATATTATATGGCTCACCAGTGGTTCTCAATGGTATTTGGGTCATGGACCTCCAGTGATGAAGCTGGTAGCTGCTGTGCTTGGGGAAAAGCACAATCACAAATTTCTACATGACATTTTAGATGATTTTTGGACATACCTTCAAAGTTCATTCATGGGCATTGTGGTAGGTAGAATTCTAAGATGGCCTTCAAGAATCCTGACCTCTGGTGTCCATAACTTGTATAATCCCCTCTGTGAATATGATAGGATATCACTTTCATGATTAGGTTATATTATATTGCAAACGTGAAAGAATTTTGCAGATGAGATTAAGGCCCCTTGTAGTTGACTCCTACTCTTTGCAACCCCATGGACTGTAGCCCACCAGGCTCCTCTGTCCACGGAATTCTCCAGGCAAGAATACTGGAGGGGGTAGCCATTCTGGTTGGGACAATGCCTTGGAAAAGGCATGGCAACCCACTCCAGTATTCTGGAGAATGCCATGGACAGAAGAGCCTGGTGGGCTACAGTCCATAGGATCGCAGGGTTGGACACAGCTGAATCGACTTAGCATGCACTCACACAATCAGTTGAATCTGAGTTAATAAATAAGAGATTTTTTCCTCATTAAGCCTAATCTAATCAGGTGAAACTTTAAAAGACTGGAGAAGTCATACAAATTCTAAGCAGTAGAGATGGTCTCCTGCTGGCCTGCTAGGAAGCAAACAACTATTTTAGAACCTGCCTATGTAGAGGGCCATGCAGGTAGAAACTGATGGCAGCTTCTAGAAGCTGACAGTGACTTCTTGGTGATGTTAAAGAAGAAAATGGAGACCTCTTACTCTAACTAAAGGAACACAATTCTGCCAACATCCTAAATAAGCTTGAAAAAGGAACTCCAAGCTCTAGATGAGAACACAGCCCACACATCAACCTGGTTTCAGCCTTGTCACACTGATCAAAAAAAAATCAACTACACTGTGCCTGAACTTCTGACCAACAGAAATTGTGGGTTAAACATAGGTGGCTTAAAAGTCATTAAGTTTGTGGTGTTACCTAGCAATAAAAAAGTATTACAACCATAATTTAACCTATGAGCTAAAGGAATAATATGGAACACTTAGACAATATTCATAGCAGTTGTGACTTTCAGAGGTTCTGATTGCAGCATAAAGGTTCCAGACAGTGATTTCAGATATCTAAGAAAATTTTTTAAATTATTCTTTAGGTCTAAGCTTTACTGAGGAAGCTAGCAACACATCAATTCTGTAGGTAAATCAGACCTAATAAATTCAGAGGATTTATTTCTGTACTCCAAACCATTCCTTATCAAATACGTACAGTTATCCATTAGACAGCCATTTTCTCCTTTTCCTTCCAGCCCCTTGACCTGTGATGATTACTTAGAAATGTTTATACTGGACAGTACTTGTAGCAACCTCAGCTTATGTGTGAAATTCAAGTACACATCCAAGTTACCCAGATGTTGGTAACACAATGTCTCATGTTCTAGACTTATTTTTCTTCTCTCCAGTGCTTTCATCCAAACAAACTTGTCTAGTGTCCTGATCCTATTTATTCCTGGCAGATGAGGGGTGTTAATTCAATGCATTCATTAATCCAACAAGTGTTTATATAATGACCTATCACAGGCAAGTAAACATTCCCTGTGGGACAGAGGGACAGGCTAGCCCTGATGAGTCTGTGATCTGGGCGGTTGCACAGGGCTCTGTATGTAGAAAGGCCCTGTGCGTGGTTTAATGCTCTGCTTTGGTTGTCTTGAAATTTCTAATAATTCTGAACTAGAGGCCCTGCCTTTTCATGTTACTCTGGACCTGACAAACTACATAGCCAGTCTTACTATGGTAATATACTATAATGGGGTACGTGATGGGACTATAATATAAAGGGTTCATAATGACATGCTTGACTCCGTTGTCTCTTCTGTAAGTTGAGGGGATAAGACTGGATCAGAGTTTCCCAAACTTCCCTGATAATAAGAATCTCCTGGGGTGGTTGTTATGCATACAAAATACAAATTCTGAGTGCAAACCTCTCATTCTTTCAGTCAGCTTGCTCCCATCCCTAGTGTCCCCCACACTCTCCTGCAGCCCAGCACTAATGGCTATGCCATAACTGTGGGGCAGGTCACACCCCTTGGTGGTGGGGACATGATTTCAGGGGAGGCTTCATGGAAGAAGCTTCACCTGAGCTATACCTGAAGAGATAGGGCAAGATTTCCCAGGTAGAGATGAAGGGAAAGATTTTCCAGAGAGAGAGAACATTTCTGTGCAAAGTGAAGAGCAGTGCAGAGGTGCAAGGTATGGGCTCACGAGCCAGGAAGACGAGGTTCAAATCAAACTCTGGCATTAACTGCTTTTCCTCATGGCTCCCAGTCCTCCTCTCTCCTGTGTCAGGGTGAACTTCACACACACACACACACACACACACACACACACTCACACATAAACAATATGTATATGTATGTGTGTGTGTGTGTGTGTGTGTATACATGCATGTGTATATATATTAATATATGTATGTATATATACACCTTGATTTCAGTTTGGTCCTCTTCCACCTTTGAGAACATAAGCCATTCTAGTATTTTGTCAGTTGAAATGTGAGCTCTGCCTTTTTTACTTGCATTCATTTCTATGACAGCCCATTAAAACTGTCAGCTAAGGGTTCTCTTGAGTTTCTTAAGATCAAACTTGTGCTCATGTGCAAACTTGTGCAAACATGTGTTCATGTGTATATGAATGTGTGCAGGGTTATTTTCTCCACATGTGCATCTTATTTTTGATATCCTGGCATTATTGACACATTTTAGAACATCTGCATGTATTGTACAAGCAACAGTAAAATCACCAGTTAGTAAACTGTACCAATTATATTTGATTTGACTGACATATAGACTAGCATTTAAATAGGGGATAAAAAAATCTCACGTTTGCAAGAAAGCAAACGCGAGAGCACCCTTTTAAAATCCCCCAAAAGTTCATAATTGCATGGCACTTTTCAGAATCATCTTACTTCTTCTATGAACACATTCTCATCACAATGGGTGAAAATAGCCATGTCAATGCCAATAATTCCAAAGTTATGACGTTCCCACCCTTGAGCTCAATTTCCTAAAGCCAATGCCTAATACTTCATACCAGGCACAATTTGGATGCCTGACTTTGCAAATGTGGGTACCAACATTTAATACATTGGGAGTTTCACACTAGCTTGGATTATTTCGTGCAATTTGGCAAGCTACCAGCTTTGTGAGTGACCTTGCCGTAGCATTAGAAGGAGCTAAACTTACTGATTCTTAACCCTCTCACTGATAGCAGATCAACCTGGGATCTTCATCAGGTTGAAACCTAAACAACAACAAATACAGAAAAAAAACAAAAGTTCATCTCAAAACTCCTTGGGCCTGTGGGAAAAAGTTGGTGCAGTGGCACAATATCTAAGCTCTGAAAAGGCCTTATTAAGTGTGACAGTAACAGCTGGAGCTGCTAGAACTGGCATGGCAGAGCATTGAAAGAAACAGGTCTGTTTGAGAAAACTATATAATTTGAAATATTAAATAATGTATCTCTGGGCTGCTGGTAGGCATGAAATTTCTAGCAGTTTGAGTGGAGTTGTGTATTGCTTTGAAGGCAATGGTTATGAATCCCTCTGCATACCTTGACTCATTTTGTCTTATTTCCCCTTACAAGTATAATCTACAGCAGCAGTTTGGAAAGCCAACGTATCTCATGCTCCGCTCGATGGATAACAATAGTGAGAGTGCTTGGGGCAAGCAAAACTTTGCTTATTCAGTAAATAAGTCTATGGCAGAGAGATACCCAGAGGTTGGCATTCAAGGCCTTTTATCTGTGTAGATGACCTGCCCACACCAGATCTCAATCCACTGCTGTCTACTATGAACACGTCATGAATCCTGTTGGCACACACTATATACTTCATTTCTCTGGGTCTTCACCTATTTGAGACTCTGCTTGAAGTCACCCTCTCTCTCCAACCTTCAACTTCAAACAACCTGGTGTACTTGCATTTTCCTTTGAGAAATGCTCTCCTTTGAGAGCTACCTCAGGTCCTGTCTTCTTCAAATTCCTCACTGACTTGACAAGCCCCAGTGATATCTTCCTTCTATTTCTCTCTTTATTATTAAACACTACGATATTTATTTATTTACTGAAGTTTAGTTGATTTACAATATTGTGTTAGTTTCAGGTGTATAGCAAAGTGATACATGTGGGTGTGTAATCATACATACATATATATACACATATATACCTACGTATATACACACATATATACATACACATACATATGTATTATTTTTTCAGATTCTTTTCCTTTATGAAAGTGAAAGTTGCTCAGTCGTGTCCAACTCTTTACGACACCTGGGACTATACAGTCCATGGAATTCTCCAGGCCAGAATACTGGAGTGGGTAGCCTTTCCCTTCTCCAGGGGATCTTCCTAACCCAGGGATCAAACCCAGGTCTCCCACATTGTGGGTGGATTCTTTACCAGCTGAGCCACAAGGGAAGCCCATTTTCCCTTATAGGTTATTCAAAATATTGAGTATAGTTTCCTGTGCTATACAGTAGGTCCTTGATTATCTGTTTCATATATAGTAGTATGCAGATGTTAATCCTATACTTCTAATTCATCCTTCCCTTTGCCTCCCCGTTTGGTAACCATATATTTGTTTTCTATTTATTTCCATAGTGCTTACTGGCTATACAGCATAGCCTGGTCCTTGCGTCTACATGATCTTCTATAGTTCTCTAATATAAAACTCCTGGAGGTCTAAGACTCGTAATCCTCATAGTGCCTAAGAGTATTAATCACATTGTAATTTGTAAAAGTACTTAATCTTCAGTTGTGTGATCTTTGTGCTCTGTACTCAGTTGGTCAACTATGTGACCCCACTGATTGCGACCCCACAGATTGTAGCCCTCGGGGCTCCTCTGTCCATTGGATTTTCTTGGCAAGAATACCGGAGTGAATTGCCCTTTCCTCCTCCAGGGGATCTTCCAGACCTAGGGATCGAACCTGCATTTCCTGCAAGTCTCCTGCAGGCAGACTCTTTACTGCTGAGCCACCGGGGAAGCCCAGTAAGAACTTTGTACTCCAACTCTAATGCCTATTTGTGTGACTCCAGACAAGTAATGTACTTTACTAAACTCCAGCTTTCTCATCTGTGTAATGGAAATAATAACAGCTATTTCACAGAAATAGCTCTGTCCTCAAATTTCATTTCTGTAACTGAAGTTATATCAATGCTTTTATTTCTTTGGAGAAAAAAAAAGAAAACAGAAATGCCACTTCAACAAGGTCTACCTTGCTTAGTAGTAAAGAAAGCTGTTGAAGACAGACCCAAATCACTGGGTTGAGTGACCACCAAACATGACTTTTGACCTTAAATAGGGAACTGAAATCTCCTGGAGAAGGGATAGGCTACCCACTCCAGTATTCTTGGGCTTCCCTGGTGGCTCAGATGGCAAAGAATCTGCCTGCATTGCTGGAGACCTGGGTTTGATCCCTGGGTAGGGAAGATCCCCTGGAGGAGGGCATGGCAACCTGTTCCAGTATTCTTGCCTGGAGAATCCCTATGGATAGAGGAGCCCAGTGGGCTATAGTCCATGGGGTTGCAAAGAGTTGGACACGACTGAGTGACTAAACACAACACAGCACAGGGGACTGAAAATAGGAATTTTTTTATCCTTTTGTTTTCTTTTTCTTCCCAAATCTCATCCTCTAGGTGCCTATGAGGATGGAAGGAATCATTGCTGTCCCTCCATAATCTAAAGCAGACCCTGAAAAGGTGCTGAAAATAAGAAACATAGCTTTACAGAGTATTCCTGAAAGATTTCTGAAAGTAGTCTAAAACTAATAGGAGGAGGAGGAGGAGCAGTATCAGTAACAACAGCCTAATAATAAACTTTTGTGACATTTCCTGAGTACTTATTAAGTGCTAGGCACTGTTCTAAATACTTGGCATAGATTAACTCAGTTTACACTCATCTAAACATTATGGGGTAGGTATTATGGTTATTCTCATGTTATAGATGAGAAGCTGTGTAATAGAAAGATTCAGCAACCTCCCAAAGGTCACACAGCAAGGAAGGAGTGGGGTCATGGTTTGAACCTAGGTCTGTCTGACTCTTTGGTGGCTCAGATGGTACAGAATCCACCTGCAATGCAGGAGACCTGGGTTCGATCCCTGGGTTGGGAAGATCCCCTGGAGAAGGAAATGGCAACTCACTCCAGTATTCTTGCCTGGAGAATTCCATGGACAGAGGAGCCTGGTGGGCTACAGCCCACGGGGTGGCAAAGAGTCAGACACGACTTAGCGACTTTCACTCGCACTCTGTTTGACTCTACAAGCTGTGTTCCTTAATCATTTTACTATTCGGAGTCTCTAGCACATTTAGAAAAGAAAGGAAAGAAACATAATAACTAAATTTTCAAAATAAAGATGGCTACAAGGTGAGTTGGCTGTTTCTTGGTTGGTTTTTAATTTAAACGAATGATACCAGAAACCTTACCTAATTTTTCTCCCTGATCTCCCCTACCCAGACACTAACCCAGTCCTATTGATTCCACCTCCCAAAGAGCCCTCAAATACATTTATTCTATTCTTCCCCATAGTCAGCACCCTAGTTTAGGTATCATCATCATCTCTTGCTTCTTAAATGGTCTCCTGACTCTAGCTTTTCCTTCCTCTAGTGAAGAGGGCAACTGGAGTGATTTTTTTCAAACATGCAAATATGATAATATCACATCTTGCATAAAACCCTTAAGTAGTTCTCAGATGCCTTAATAATACAAATCTAAACTTCATACCTTGGCTCATATCAAAAAAGATACTTCGTGACTTAGAGTATGTTTACCTCTCCAATCTCTTATAAGGACATGCTTCACCCAGATGTGGATTGCAATGACAAAAAAAAATTAATTATAATTTTTATAAATATTTGCTCCCTGTGAAATCATAAGACAAAGAGAAATAATACTGTGGCTTGGGCTGAAAAGATGTTAAGTGCTGCTAACAGCTTTAAGAGAAACTAAGTCAGAAGCTCAGAGCAGAAAGAGTGGAAACCCTGTGCAAATGGATAAACATAATCAGTGCATTTTTCATATTTGCAAACTAACCCCCAAACCAATTTGAACGACTAGTGACTGCACTTTATAGAGGAATTCTACGCTAGCAATTAAATCCTTAATAAATATTTAAGTTTCATAGGAAGGATTCTTTCTCATGTTCACAGTCCCTGCAAAGAGATATTTGTAAACATTTAAACTACAAGTTGTGAGTTCTATTTCAAAGAGTACTTTTTTCATCACACAGGCTATTTTTACTTTGAAGACATCACTATGAGATAGGCATGGTAAGATGAGAAAATCAAATGAGTAAGGGTAAATTACTCACTTAAGGTCACCAAACTAATTACTAGTGAAGCCCAGATTAGAGGCTCTAGTGATTCCTAATCCAGTTATCTTAAGTTCAGCTTTATAGATAACATGCATTTTACACATAAAATACTGGAGACCTTCACCCGAAAGTCATGGGTTAAAATTGAATACTAAAATCACCTTTTACTTCCCAATGCTTCTAGTGCAGCTGGCTCCAAGAGACTCAAGAGTCACTGAACTGTAGAAGATGAATTGTGCCAATACTCAGTTAATGCAAAATTGGGTTTAATCTGGAATTAAATGGGCTTCCCTGGTGGCTCAAATGGTAAAGCGTCTGCCTGCAATGCTGGAGACCCAGGTTCGATCCCTGGGTGGAGAAGATCCCCTGGAGAAGGAAATGGCAATTCACTCCAGCACTCTTGCCTGGAAAATCCCATGGATGGAGGAGCCTGATAGGCTGCAGTCCATGGGGTCTCAAAGAGTTGAACATGTCTGAGCGACTTCACTTTCACTTTTCAGTTTCTGGAATTAATAGCTCCTCCAATTTATAACCATTGTCACTTTCATTAGCCTCTGCCTCCCAACAACAGGCCCAGACATTTGAATATGGGTTAATTTGAATTTCCTTCTTATAAGTAAGTTTCATCTTTGATTTAGTCTTCATCAAGTTATCTTACAGGGGAGAACCGTATTTATATCATACAGTAACCAATTCTCCCTTATGGTGGAAAGTCTATATATTTAAATACTGATTCTCTTTTCTCCTGCCTGATTGCATCAATAACTGTTTGGCAATGTCTTTATTTTAAGCAAATTGTCTGCTAATCTTGGCGTCACTCTTCTGGTTAAAGCCAGATAACAAATGAGTACACAGTCCTGGCTGTCACTCACTTCATGCCTTTTTTAGTTGATTAACAAGCTGACTTTTCTATGATGGTCCATCGCCAGCTATATTTCTGTTTTAATACTCTTATTATTTCACCAGGCTAATTTTCCCAGCATAGTTCCATTTGTTTTTTCACCAGCCTCATCAAATAGCATACAGTCAAAATGAATGTGCAACAGAAAGCAAATATGTGGTTTCCAGGGATTGGGGGAGGCAAGGAGATGAGGAATGGCTGCTTAATGGGCACGGGGTTTCCTTTGAGGGTGATGACAATGTTTTTGGAACTAAATAGAAGTAACGGTTGTACAAAGTTGTAAATATATTAAATGGCTCTGAATTGTACACTTTAAAATGACTACTTTTAAGTCACTTGAATTTCACCACAATGATTTCAAAAGGTAATAAAAAATTATACACCCACATGATACTTACATGCTAATGGGAAAAAAGCAGGCAATCAACAAATAAGAAAGTAGATTACAATTCTATATTAGAAGGTGCTAAGTGTCAAGAGTGAAATCAAACAAGGTTGTACGAAAGAAAGTGAATGTGGCTTTAAATAGGGTGGTCAAAGAAGACTTCATTGAAAAGATGACATGTAAGTAAAGAATTGAGGATGTTAAAGGAGCTATCCACCTGGGTATAAGGTAGACCACTACATACTGAGGGAATAGCAAGTGTAAAGGTGCTAAGGTACCAAAAGTACCTGGAGAGCTGTCTATTCAAAATTGCTATTGCCAGATTTCAAAGTCGACTGCAGGGGCAAAGACAATATCACCATCTTCTGGCAGTGTGGAAGGGCTCCGCATGTTTTTTGTATTGTTCTCCTGTGTATTCTTGACACCTTTTCTTAATTTCTGCTGCTTCTGTTGGGTCCATATTGTTTCTGTCCTTTATTGTGCTCATCTTTGCATAAAATATTCCCTTGGTATCTCTAATTTTCTTGACGAGATCTCTAGTCTTTCCCATTCTCTTGTTTTCCTCTATTTCTTTACATTGATCACTGAGGAAGGCTTTCTTAGCTCTCCTTGCTATTCTTTGCAACTCTGCATTCAGATGGATATATCTTTCCTTTTCTCTTTTGCCTTTAGCTTATCTGCTGCTGCTGCTGCTGCTAAGTCGCTTCAGTCATGTCCGACTCTGTGCGACCCCATAGATGGCAGCCCATCAGGCTCCCCCGTCCCTGGGATTCTCCAGGCAAGAACACTGGAGTGGTTTGCCATTTCCTTCTCCAGTGCATGAAAGTGAAAAGTAAAAGTGAAGTCACTCAGTCATGTCCAACTCTAGGGACCCCATGGACTGCAGCCCACCAGGCTCCTCCATCCACGGGATTTTCCAGGCAAGAGTACTGGAGTGGGGTGCCATTGCCTTCTCCATTTAGCTTATCTACTTGGGTCCAAATCCCCATCTTTAAATGAATCTCTATATAAAACTTGTTGATGCCATAAGAACAAAGGTGTAATTCCAAAGGTTTTTGTTGTTGTTGTTGTTTGTTTGTTTGTTTTAAGCATTCTTTCTTTACTGAAAAACATAGCACTGAAACTTGAATGCTTGGTGGGTTCTGGTTTTCCTGATGCCTCCACTCCCTGACTCCCTCACACTATTAATGCATTTACCTAAAATTTGATGAGTAATAAAGCATTTATGGTATTAAACTGCATACTATATCAACTGCCTTCACAAGTATTAAATGAAATCTGTAAACAGCATGGGAAAAGGAAGACTACTGAGGGTTTTGAGGGGTCGTTCCTGAAAGTTATTAAATGCCAACTTTTTCAAAAGAATAGCTGACTACAGTGTAATGTTACTCACTGATAAATAGTTCTAGTTGTCTCTTGCACGACATGGAAGAAGAAACAAATTGTGGAAAGAAAGTCTAACAGTGAGATGTACCGCTCAGGAGCTTAGCAAACTGACTGCAAATGTTTCTACCAAGATTAATCTGTAGACCTTATAATTACAATTTTTCTCTGCTTTCTATCAGGAGGAAGACATGTAGCTGAAAGAGGAAAAGGATCAAGGCTTGATGTTTCTGTTGAAATTATTCTGAGCCCTAAAATCATTTCCAACCTCCTGGGTTTCAATTGTATTGATAGGAAATACCTGTGAGATCCTGCTTAAATATTTTATCTGATAAATCCCACATCGTTAATTATTCTAATGGCTACACATTCCAAGCAAGATCTCTAAAACCATCTTCCAGGGAAGGTTTGACACAAGGCAGTTTAATCATAAGCTAGTCTAGGAGACAGCAAATAGAGAAAGAGCAAGTATTTTTTCCCAGAATCGATTGGGTACTGAGTCAGAGTGGAGAATTAACCAACTTTATGCTGAACTTTTAGAATGCCTTGAAGTACATTTCTGACAATATGAAAGCATCTGTATGAACACATATTCCAAAGTCAAGTAGTTCCATGGACATGACAGTCTCTTACAATTTTAAATCCCATTACTCTGTAGCTCTTATTCATTCAATTGAGACTTAACTGTGGTTTGGATATAGGAAAGAATTTTGAACATATGGGAAAGGAAAGATATTTGGGGCATACAGGATCTAGGAAAGATATTTTGGGCATATGGCAAAGGTCTAAAGTTGCCTTTTAGATTAACTGTTTAGGGAAGACTCTTGAGAGTCCCTTGGACTGCAAGGAGATTCAACCAGTCCATTCTGAAGCAGATCAGCCCTGGGATTTCTTTGGAAGGAATGATGCTAAAGCTGAAACTCCAGTCCTTTGGCCACCTCATGCGAAGAGTTGACTCATTGGAAAAGACTCTGATGCTGGGAGGGATTGGGGGCAGGAGGAGAGGGGACGACCGAGGATGAGATGGCTGGATGGCATCACGGACTTGATGGACGTGAGTCTGAGTGAACTCCGGGAGTTGGTGATGGACAGGGAGGCCTGGCGTGCTGCGATTCATGGGGTCGCAAAGAGTCGGACACGACTGAGCGACTGAACTGAGCTGAACTGAACTGATGTATACATAATGGAGAAGGCAATGGCACCCCACTCCAGTACTCTTGCCTGGAAAACCCCATGGACGGAGGAGCCTGGTGGGCTGCAGTCCATGGGGTCGCTAAGAGTCGGACACGACTGAGCGACTTCACTTTCAATTTCACTTTCATGCATTGGAGAAGGAAATGGCAACCCACTCCAGTGTTCTTGCCTGGAGAATCCTAGGGACAGAGGACCCTGGTGGGCTGCCATCTATGGGGTCGCACAGAGTTGGACACGACTGAAGCGACTTAGCAGCAGCAGCAGCAGCAGCACATATACATAAAATTCTGAAAGTACCTATACAACTTTAATATCCTGAATATGCTTCTGAAATTAAAATATTTCATATTAATTTTTAAGACTTCATATGTAAAGCTATACAACTTCAGGAAATGCCATGTCAACTATTTCTATATCCAGATTTCCCAACAAAGACTAAAGAGTAGCTTGTCGCAAGGAGCAAAGGTAGGCCATAAGTTATCTGATTATATCACTTCAGGTTGGAAATGAAAGACCACTTTCCATAAAGGAACTATTTTGAGCCACTGACATTGATGATATAATAACACATAATTCACTGTCCTCTTTAAATGACTTCTCAAAGTCTCTAGATACTGAATTAGATGATGTACACTTCCAATAAAAAGAACTGATGCATCTCATTGCTTCAGGTGAATTATGGATTTCATTTTATTTTTTCCTAGAGGGAGTATCACATTCCTTCCTGCCCATTCTTTGCAACTAGGGTCAAGTTGTCTTGTCCTAACCTGAAATAATATTTTTGTTTCACACTTTTCCCAGGTATTAAAGGAATAACTAAATCCCAAATGGTCATTTTTCAAAAAGGGTTTTTAAATGGTGTATAAAAGAGGTCACTTACTCCCAACCATGACCACCAGTAGAAGAGACACTTGCATAACTGCCCAATTTCCTTGTGAAAAATGTCACACAAATAAATTTGCACACACATAGTGTCTGTAAGTAAATATGCCTATACACATGTACACACATTGACACATGTACACACATTGACACATAATTCATGAATTATGCTAAATCATCAAGGAAGATGTATATTCACCTAAGTGGAATTTCAAGATAAAGTCTCAGAAGTGAAAGTTTTCTAAAATATTATTATATGTTTATATGCCTTTGTAAGCTATATTTACTAATTAATACTTAATAATATTTAACACTTTTTATGTACATTGCCGTTTAGAACAGCAATTACTATGCTTATGCTACAGTAATCTTCTTACAGTTTCACTCAACACTACATGCTCTCAAGTAGATTATTAATTTTTAGTCCCTGTGTCTGTTTTTCTTAACTTTACTATCTCCCCTCTAGCTCTAAATTTAACTGTCACTTTTTGTTGCTCCTGTACACTTAATTGGAGATGCCTCTTTAGCTCTTATCTTTTGAAGTATAAAAATTATAACATTTTATTGAGGCTACAATGTATATAAATTGGATGTAAATATAAATTGTATTGATAAATAAATATATATTAAATATATATAACCCTCCACAAAGAATGAGCATAGATAAATAAAAATACACTGTTGCAAAATTCTCATATTTTATAAGAAGCAAAAAATTAACTCTTAGTAAACTGGGATAAAATTAAGACACATATTGTAATTCATAAAGAAACACCTAAAATTAATGGAAAAACATATAGTTAAAATGGCCATAAAGAAATTAAATGTAATAAAAATATATTTGATTACTCCTCTTAAGAAAAGCATAAAAGGGGAAATAAAAGAATAAGAAACCAGATTGGACAAATAGAATATAGTAAATCAAAGGTATAGATTTAAGTGTATCAATAAGTACATTAAATGAAAAAAGAGAAAGTGAAAGTCACTCAGCTGTGTCCAACTGTTTGCAACACTATGGTCTATACAGTCCATGGAATTCTCCAAGTCAGAATACTGGAGTGGGTAGCCTATCCCTTCTCCAGCGGATCTTCCCTAATCGATCTGGGGTCTCCTGCATTGCAGGTGGATTCTTTACTGACTGAGCTATCATAGAAGCTGTTCCCTCCTCTAGGGGATCTTCCCAACCCAGGGATCAAACCCAGGTCTCCGCATTGGAAGCAGATTCTTTACCAGCTGAACCACCAGGGAAACAAAAAAGAGTTTACATATATATATATATATATATATATATATTTTTTTTTTTAAGGAGCGAATAAAAATTTATATACATATATTTAAGGGGAGTAAATAGATATATGCTATAAAGTATGTACCAATACATTTCAAAATTTGAAATATTACAAATATGTTCTCTGAATACAGTGGAATCCAATTAGAAATGAATAACAAAATGATTTGAGAAATAGCTTTACAACATGTATATTACCATATGTAAAATGCATGACCAGTGCAAGTTCGATGCATGAAGCAGAGCACCCAAAGTCATTGCTCTGGGACAACCCAGAGGGATAGAGTTGGGAGGGAGGTAGGAGGGGAGTTCATGATGAAGTATGGGGACATAAATATACCTGTGGCTGATTCATGTTGATGTATGGCAAAAGCCATCATAGTATTATAAACCAATTATCCTCCAATTAAAATAAATAAAATGCTTAATTTTTTTAATTAAAAAAAGAAATGAATAACAACATAGTAGGATAGCTCAAGAAGTCTTAATATTTGGAAAGTAAACAACACATTTCTAAATACACAATTAACCAAGAAGAAATTATCATTATAGTTCAGTTCAGTTCAGTTCCTCAGTCATGTCTGACTCTTTGCGACCCCATGAATTGCAGCACACCAGGCCTCCCTGTCCATCACCGTCTCCCGGAGTTCACTCAGACTCACGTCCATCGAGTCCGTGATGCCATCCAGCCATCTCATCCTCGGTCGTCCCCTCTCCTCCTGCCCCCAATCCCTCCCAGCATCAGAGTCTTTTCCAATGAGTCAACTCTTCGCATGAGGTGGCCAAAGGACTGGAGTTTCAGCTTTAGCATCATTCCTTCCAAAGAAATCCCAGGGTTGATCTCCTTCAGAATGGACTGGTTGGATCTCCTCTCAGTCCAAGAGACTCTCAAGAGTCTTCTCCAACACCACAGTTCAAAAGCATCAATTCCTCGGCGCTCAGCCTTCTTCACGGTCCAACTCTCACATCCATACATGACCACAGGAAAAACCATAGCCTTGACTAGACGGACCTTAGTCGGCGAAGTAATGTCTCTGCTTTTGAATATATTATCTAGGTTGGTCATAACTTTTCTTCCAAGGAGTAAGTGTATTTTAATTTCATGGCTGCAGTCACCATCTGCAGTGATTTTGGAGCCCAGAAAAATAAAGTCTGACACTGTTTCCACTGTTTCCCCGTCTATTTCCCATGAAGTGATGGGACCAGATGCCATGATCTTCGTTTTCTGAATCTTGAGCTTTAAGCCAACTTTTTCGCTTTCCTCTTTCACTTTCAAGAGGCTTTTTAGCTCCTCTTCACTTTCTGCCATAAGGGTGGTGTCATCAGCATATCTGAGGTGATTGAAATTTCTCCTGGCAATCTTGATTCCAGCTTGTGTTTCTTCCAGTCCAGTGTTTCTCATGATGTACTCTGTATTTAAGTTAAATAAGCAGGGTGACAATATACAGCCTTGACGTACTCCTTTTCCTTTTTGGAACCAGTCTGTTGTTCCATGTCCAGTTCTAACTGTTGCTTCCTGACCTGCATACAGGTTTCTCAAGAGGCAGGTCAGGTGGTCTGGTATCCCCATCTCTTTCAGAATTTTCCACAGTGTATTGTGATCCACACAGTCAAAGGCTTTGGCATAGTCAATAAAGCAGAAATGGATGTTTTTCTGGAACGCTCTTGCTTTTTCCATGATCCAGCGGATGTTGGCAATTTGATCTCTGGTTCCTCTGCCTTTTCTAAAACCAGCTTGAACATCAGGGAGTTCACAGTTCACGTATTGCTGAAGCCTGGCTTGGAGAATTTTGAGCATTACTTTACTAGCATGTGAGATGAATGCAATTGTGCGGTAGTTTGAGCATTCTTTGGCATTGCCTTTCTTTGGAATTGGAATGAAAACTGACCTTTTCCAGTCCTGTGGCCACTGCTGAGTTTTCCAAATGTGCTGGCATATTGAGTGCAGCACTTTCACAGCATCATCTTTCAGGATTTGAAATAGCTCAACTGGAACTCCATCACCTCCACTAGCTTTGTTCATAGTGATGCTTTCTAAGGCCCACTTGACTTCACTTTCCAAGATGTCTGGCTCTAGATTAGTGATCACATCATCATGATTATCTGGGTCGTGAAGATCTTTTTTGTACAGTTCTTCCGTGTATTCTTGCCACCTCTTCTTAATATCTTCTGCTGCTGTTAGGTCCAGACCATTTCTGTCCTTTATCGAGCCCATCCTTGCATGAAATGTTCCCTTGGTATCTCTAATTTTCTTGAAGAGATCTCTAGTCTTTCCCATTCTGTTGTTTTCCTCTATTTCTTTGCATTGATCGCTGAAGAAACCTTTCTTATCTCTTCTTGCTATTCTTTGGAACTCTGCATTCAGACGCTTATATCTTTCCTTTCCCCCTTTGTTTTTTGCCTCTCTTCTTTTCACAGCTATTTGTAAGGCCTCCCCAGACAGCCATTTTGCTTTTTTGCATTTCTTTTCCATGGGGATGGTCTTGATCCCTGTCTCCTGTACAGTGTCACGAACCTCATTCCATGGTTCATCAGGCACTCTATCTATCAGATCTAGGCCCTTAAATCTATTCCTCACTTCCACTGTATAATCAGAAGGGATTTGATTTAGGTCATACCTGAATGGTCTAGCGGTTTTCCCTACTTTCTTCAGTTTAAGTCTGAATTTGGCAAGAAGGAGTTCATGATCTGAGCCACAGTCAGCTCCTGGTCTTGTTTTTGTTGACTGTATACAGCTTCTCCATCTTTGGCTGCATAGAATAGAATCAATCTGATTTCAGTGTTGACCATCTGGTGATGTCCATGTGTAGAGTCTTCTCTTGTGTTGTTGGAAGAGGGTGTTTGCTATGACCAGTGCGTTTTCTTGGCAAAACTCTATTAGTCTTTGCCCTGCTTCATTCCGCATTCCAAGGCCAAATTTGCCTGTTACTCCAGGTGTTTCTTGACTTTCTACTTTTGCATTCCAGTCCCCTATAATGAAAAGGATATCTTTTTTGGGTGTTAGTTCTAAAAGGTCTTATAGGTCTTCATAAAACCATTCAACTTCAGCTTCTTCAGTGTTACTGGTTGGGGCATAGACTTGGATTACTGTGATATTGAATGGTTTGCCTTGGAGACGAACAGAGATCATTCTGTCGTTTTTGAGATTGCATCCAAGTACTGCATTTTGGACTCTTTTGTTGACCATGATGGCTACTCCATTTCTTCCGAGGGATTCCTGCCCGCAGTAGTAGATATAATGGTCATCTGAGTTAAATTCACCCATTCCAGTCCATTTTAGTTCACTGATTCCTAGAATGTCGATGTTCACTCTTGCCATCTCTTGTTTGACCACTTCCAGTTTGCCTTGATTCATTGACCTGACATTCCAGGTTCCTATGCAATATTGCTCTTTATAGCATCGGATCTTGCTTCTATCACCAGTCACATCCACAACTGGGTTTTGTTTTTGCTTTGGCTCCATCCCTTCATTCTTTCTGGAGTTATTGGAAAATATTTTGAATTGGATAATGATGAAAATACAGCCCATGAAAATTTGTAGGATTCAACTAAAGCAGTTATCTATATGAAGTTTTGTAAAGCAAATGCTTATGCTAATAAAGTTTATTTCAATGATATAAATTTCTACCTTAAGAAAATACAAAAAGACAAGAAAATAAACCTAAGTAAATGGAAGGAGGAAAATAATAAAGATAAAATCAGAAAAAATTGAAGGTAGAAAACATTGGTAAAATCAATAAAGCCTAAAACGTGACAATTCAAAAAGATAATAAAACATGATAAAGTTTGAGAAGGACTGGTGGGAAAAAAATAAAATGAAAAAACACAAATTATCAACAACATAGCATTATAAATCATACAGATATAATGAGCAAAAAACAAAATTAAGAACAACTTCATACCAACTCTAAAATTAGATGAAACAGTTAAATTTCTTTTTAAAAAAGTTTACCAAAACTGAAAAAGATGAAATATAAAATATAAATACCCTTATATCTTTGAAATAAATTAAATTCATCTTCAAAAATCTCCCCACAAAGGATATAATCAGGCCCACATGGTTTCACTGTGAATTTCATGAAACGTTTTAAGAAGAAACAATGACAATTTTATGTAAACAATTTCAGAAAAAGAGTTGGAGGGATCACTTCCAAACTTATTTTGTAAGACTAGCATAATCATGATAATGAAAACAGGCAAAGATATTAGAAAAAAAGCACAGAACAATATGTGCCTCATGAACATAGACGCAAATACTCTTATCAAAACATCATGAAATAGAATCCAGCAATATATAAATATATATATACTTGACAAATAGAAAATACTTGCAAGATATAGATCTAACATAGGACTTTTTCAGAATATATATATATCTATAAAATTTTTTTACAATAAAATAATAGGGAAAAGTCCTAATTTTCAAAAATGGAGAAAAAATTAAAAAGGACATTTGCAACAGAAAATCTATGATTATTCATCAGGGAAATAAAAACTAAAACTACAATAAGATACCAGCACTCATGCACTAGGATGAAAACGAATGGAAGCATGAGAGAAAAAAGAATACCAAATGAGGGAAGGATATAGAGTTTCTGGATTCTCACACATTTCTGATAGGATATAAAATGATACAATCACTTTGCAAAATATTTGACATTTTCTTTCTATGATATTTGACACTTTCTTTTTACAAGAAACATTCATCTACTCTTTGAAGCAACAATTCCACTAATAAGTATTTACTGAAGAAGAATGAAAACTTGCCCATAAAGATTTATACAAGAATGTTCATAGGCAGCTTTATTCATAATTGCTCCAAAATAGAAACAACCCAGATATTTATCAACAGGAGAATGGTTATTCAGTAGTAAAGGAGAATGAACTGCTGATATATGAAATAATATGGAAAAATCTCCCAGATTTAAAAAAAATTGCATAGTGTATGCTTCTATTTATATGAAATTCTATGAAAGAAAAAAATATGTGGTAAAAAAAAAAACAAAACTCAGAACACTGGGTATATCTAGAAAGGAGAGAAGGATTGACTTGAAAGGGATACAAGATAACTTTGTAAAGTGATTAAAATGTTCTAAATATTGGTAGGGATGTGTATCACATGGCTGTATCCATTTGTCAAAATTCATTGAACTGTACACTTAATGATTCAATCAACTCAATGGGTACAAATCTTACATCAATGAAAAGGACCGTAGACAAATACTGAATCCTTGTTTGAGCTACCTTATAGTGGAATGAGTTAGAAGTTCTAAAGTCTGTATATTCTAAATTCTGTATAACCTAGGTTTGAGCAAATGAGTAAGTCTATTGAGGAAAGTGGAAGCCATTTGTCTCTTATGGAGTCATAAATTTGGAAAGAGGGACGACCAGAGTGTTCTCTGTGATGCTGGAATGGAATTGGATGTATCAGTATGAACTCACAGTTTTTAATCAAGATATGTCTTTTCTTATTCTGTTCCCTGAGATGAATTAGAGACAAATCATCAAGTTTATTAGAATGAGCACATCTAGTGTGGAGATTTTGGTTTTAAAATACTTCTTACTAAAAGAAACCAGAATCCCATGAAAAAATGTCTGGTTTTAAGTCTGAAGCAGGCAAAGGTTAATAAGAGCCTGGAACAGCTTGTTGCATCTTAAAGTAATAAAGTGCTCCACAAATAAAGATGTGATAAAAGGGCATGGAGCCAGCTCAAAGGGAGTGCTAATGACCGATTCTGGGACAGTTTGCACATCAAAAAAGTATTATAAAGGATTGTAACTCATTGAATAAATAAAAATCCATGATTTCACAATGATTAAATAAGGAAACAAGAAAGGAAATCTTTAGTTGTGAAATGCCAACTAATAAATAGAAAAGAGATGCTGTAGTTAGAGAATTATCAGTAGATGCTCAAAATAGTAGGGCAAATGATAAGGCAAAGAATATACACATGGCATCAAACTGTTTCTCTGCAAATGGCTAATTACTTACAAAGGGGTAAAAAAAAATTCTAGCACCATAGTGGAGAAGCCTGAAGGACACAACCTTAACCAATTCTTCAAACTTAATCTCACCAATATTGAGGCACACTCACATCATATGCCACCTAGTAACAGGCACTGAAAAAGACACCAGCTCTGTTTAGTGGTATTCCTACCAAAAATGCATAACCTGAACCTAAGAAGGAGGAAACATCAGGCAATCTCAAACTGAGGGGTATTCTAGAGAATCTGTCTGTCAATATAAGAGACAAGGGTTCAATCCCAAGGTTGGGAAGATCTCTTGGAAAAGGAAATGGCAATCCACTCCAGTATTCTTGCCTGGGAAATTCCAAGGACAGAGGAGCCTGGCAGGCTACTGTCTATGGGGTCGCAAAAGAATCATATACAATTTAGTGATTAAAAAACAACTATAAAGTAACTGAAATTTACTTTTGATATTTTCAAAAATTTCAAAGTTAAGGAACACAAAGTCTTAAAATTTATTCCAAGTTAAAGATGATTAAAGAGATATGACAACTAAATGCAATGTGTGATCTTGAATTGGGAAAAAAAGAACACTAGCTATAAAAGACCCATGGCGGATTCATGTCAATGTATGCCAAAACCAATACAGTATTGTAAAGTAAAATAAAGTAAAAATAAAAATTAAAAAAAAGGCATGATTAAGGAATTATACAAATTTGAATATGGACTGAAGACTAGACAAAACTAATGTACCAGTTTTAAATCTTCTGATTTTGATAACTGTTCCTTGGTGTATGTAATGGAATATCCTTGTTACTAACAAATACACACTGAAGTAATATGGTTAAATGTGCATATCTGCAACTTATTCTCAAATTGTTCAGAAAAAACATAATTATATAACTTAATATATTGTTATATTAAGATAGATTATATTAAGATCTATGTAATATTAAGATCTATGTTATCTATAGATATAGATGTACATATTATATATGGATATTAGAGATATCAGGAATTAAAAAGTAAACAAAGGGGAAAAAAACAAACATTGTGCATCTGTTTAAAAAGTGATACTGATACATGGTATATAGGAGTTCCTTGTACTATTCTTTAAACTTTTCAACTTCATACCGAGCAGTTAAAACTAAAGGGTTAAGAACTGAACCTGCGTAGTCATAAGGAATCCATGGACATGAATTTGAGCAAACTCTGGGAGACAGTGAAGGACAGGGAAGCCTGGCGTGCTGCAGTCCATGGGGTTGCAGAGAGCTGGACATGACTGAATGACTGAACAACACTTCATAAGGGATGTTATGCTCAAATATTAAAAAAAATTTTTTTAATGAACCCTGAATTTAAACAACAACAAAAAAAGCTACTTCCCATCAGTCTTGGTAAATAAAGTAAGGTCGGGTTGGGGGGCATTAGGAAAACAAATAGTCCTCTGCCACAAGCTGAAGTCCCTTGCAGGTCTCACACTTAATTTTTTATTCTAGACTTTGATAACTGATTTCTAAATGCTATAAATTAAATTCTTTACTCCCCCAATGTAGAATATCAGCCATAACAAAGGATCAATTTTATTATCCAGCAATGGTAGCTTACAGGGTATATGTGTGTGTATTATATATTTATATATATATTCCTTAGCTAAGATGACTTTGTTAGGTACTCTTTATATAGTGACAGCCCTTGAAATTATTTGGGAACCCACTCCAGTATTCTCGCCTAGAGAATCCAGTCGGACATGACTGAGCAACTTCACTTCACTTGAAATTATATCTCCAGTATCTAAAGTACTGACTTCTCTTCAAACTCTAAACTCATATATCCAATCACATCTTTTATTTTTGCAACGGAATATCTAAAACATATTTTAAATTTATTATATCACAAACTGAACTGTTCATTCAACTTTTAGCCTCAATCCTCTAATCAACTCTTCCCCCTGTTTTTCCCATTTTAATAAATGGTATCACCATCCCACTCAGTTGGTTAACTAAGACACCTAAGAATCATACCTCAATACTCTCTTTTCTTTCATCCATAATCAATACATTAACAAGCCCTATCCATTCTCTTTCTAAATAATATCTTTAACTTATTCACTTCTATGTCCACTGCTACCATTCTTGTCTAATCGATTATCATCTCTTCATGGGACTATTGTACTAGCTTTCTAAGTCTCCCAGCCTCCAGTCTTGCCAGACATTTTCTAATGGTAGCCAGAGTGATCATTTTAAAACAAAAGGCATATCATGTCACTACTCTGCTTAAAGTCTTCCAATGGCTTCTCATTATGCTTAGATAACATTCTAACTTCCTACTCTGTTGAAAAGGCTCCATATGATCTAGTCCGTGACTACCTCTCTGCTTTAGCCCATCCAGGCTGCTACAACAAAAAATCTTAGACTGGATTGCTTATAACTAACATTTTATTTTAATTTCTTACAGTTCTAGAGGCTAGCCATTTGCAGCAATATGGTTGTAACTAGAGATTATTATATGGGCTTCTAAGTGGCTTAGTGGTAAAGAATCTCCCTGCCAAGCAGGAGACCTGGGATAGATCCCCTGCAGAAGGAAATGGCAACCCGCTCCAGGATTGTTGCCTAGGAAACCCCATGGACAGAGGAGCCTGGTAGGCTACAGTCTATGGTGTTACGAAGAGTTGAATATGAGTTAGCAACTAAACCACTACCATCACCAGAGATTGTCATACTAAGTGATACAAGTCAGAAAGACAAATACCATATGATATCACTCTAATGTGGAATCTAAAATATGACACAAGTAAATCAATGTATGAAACAGAAACGGACTCACAGGCATAGAGAACACACTTGTGGCGGCCAAGGGGGAGGGGGTTGGGGGAATGGAGTGGGAGGTTGGGGTGGAGTTAGCAGATACAAGCTATTATATATGGACTGGATAAACACCGAAATCCTACTGTGTAACACAGACAGATATTTGCTAAGTCTAACTGTTTGCAACCCCAGACTGTAGCCTGCCAGGCTCCTCTGTCCATGGGATTCTTCAGGCAAGAATACTGGAGTCAATTGCCATTCCTGTCTCCAGGGGATCTTCCTGACATAGGGGTCAAACCTTAGTCTCCCAGATTGCAGGCAGATTCTTTACCATCTGAGCCACCAGGGAAGCCCCATGTAGCATAGGGTACTATATTCAATATACTGTGATAAACCATAATGGGAAATAATATGAAATATGAAATACATGTATAACCAAATCACTTTGCTATACAGTGGAAATTAACACAACATTTTAAATAAACTAGACTTCAATTTAAAAAAATGAGAACAGTTCTAGAGGCTAGGAAATTCAAGATGAAAGTGCTAGAGGATTTGGTGTCTAGTGAGGGCCCACTTCCTGGTTCATAGACTGGGCATCTTCTCACTATACCCTCACTTGTCCTCAAGTGGCGAGAGTGGAGAGAGCTCTCTGGAGTCTTTTTGGTGAGGGCACTAATCCCATTCCTTAGGGTTCCTCTCTTATGACCTGATCAACTCTGCAAAGCTCCACCTCCTAGATTTACCACATTGGGCATTAAATTTCAATGTAAGAATTTGGGAAGCAACACAAATACTTAATCCATAGCACTTTCTAACCTCACATCCCACAACTGAGCTGCTTGTTTTCTGTGTCCCAGCCACATTGTCTCTCATTGTGTTCCACCAAAGAGTAAAGCACATTTTCACCTCAAGGGTTTTGCACGGCAGTTCCTCTGGTTGGTATGCTTTTCTACCCATCCCTCTCACTTTCATATAGACCTCTGTTCAAGTGTTACCTCCCCAAGGCGACCTTTCCTGTCATTCTCCCTCCTTTTGCCTCATTTTGTCTTAGTATTTACCACTACCTTTCTATAGTACATTTGTTTATTGTTTGTCTTTACTACCATATCAGGTTCATGAAAGTATATAGCTACTTTTGCTGAATGCTGTATCTCCAGTAAGGACCCAATAAATATTTCCTAAGTGAATGAAATTTGCATAGTAAATGATCAAGGATTAAATGTTTAAAAATACTTTAAATAGACCAGTCCTATATTTTTATAGAGCAGCCTCTTAAGCCAAAAAAAAAAAAAAAAAAAACCCAGACAGATCAAGTGGCATATTAAAGTTGACAGAATTTTCTGGTGACAGAGCCAAGATTAGTTCTGAGGTCTTCTGATTCCCAGCCCAGTGCTCTTTATTCTGGTCCATCCTCTCTCATGCTGTCAGCAACACTGAGAAAAATATCGGGAAAATACCATGATGAATTATAAAATGTCATATTGTTTAGATGAAACAAAGATACTGGACTGCAAGGTAAATTCAGTATGCTTATTTATTCAGCAGCTGCTTATTGACCATCTACCATATGCAAGGCACTGTTTCCTTTGCAGAGTTGAATGAAAAGTGACTCTAGAAAAGAGAGTAAACACCATTAACAATACTGCAAGTCAGAATATGGTGAGTCTCATGTGGGTGGTAAAAAGTATTGTGTGAGTCCAGAGAAGGAATTAATTATGCTCAGCTAATTCAGGATTATAAAAGTCTTGATAGAAGAGATAATATTTGACCTTAAAAATATTTGACATGGGCCTTGATGGATGAGAAAGGCAATGGGCCTTAAACATATTGACATGGACCTTAAAGGATGAGAATGGCAAGTAAATGAGGAATAACATGAACAAAGACATGGGGAAATGAAAGCATATGTATTCTAGAAAGAGCAAGAAGTACGGTTAAACTAATCCATGGGGTCTCTGTGGTGCTACAGTCATTAATAAAGTTGGAAGGGTAGTTTGCGACAAGAATACAAAAGGCTTTGCATATATAACTAAACCAAGAATTTGGGCTTCATTTCCTAGGGGTTCAACCATCACTTACTGTGCTCACTCACTCAGTCATGTCTGATTCTTTGAGACACCATTGACTGCAGCCCACCAAGTTCCTCTGTCCATGGGATTTCCCAGGCAAGAATACTGGAGGGGGTTGCCATTTCCTCTTCCAGGGGATCTTCCTGATCCAGTGATTGAACCCATGTATCCTGCATTAGCAGGTAGATTCTTTACTGTCTGAGTCATCAGGGAAGCTTGTCACTTACTGGATGAACATTAAATAAATAAAAGGAGGAACATTCTTTCTTTTGGTAAAGAGGAATGACGTGATATGAGCAGTGCTTCAGAAAGATTGATCTGGGGTTGGAAGGGCAGTTTGGTGATTGGTGGAGAAATCAGGGGAGGACACTCAAGGCAGAAGCAACAGTATGAACACACTGTACAGAAAGAAACAAATAGTATATATTTATAAGATTAATCAATCTAATTTGAACATGAGGAGTTATAGAAAATGAAGTTGGATAGCGAAGGGTGGAGATGAATTCTAGAGGATCTTGATCTTGATCTTCTAGAGGACTTCCCTGGTGGCTCAGATGGTAAAGCGTCTGTCTATAATGTGGGAGACCTGGGCTTGAGCCCTGGGTTGGGAGGATCCCCTGGAGAAGGAAATGGCAAACCACTCCAGGACTATTGCCTGGAAAATCCCATGGACAGAGGAGCTTGGTAGGCTATAGTCCATGGCGTCACAAAGAGTCGGACACGACTGAGCGACTTCACTACTTGAAAGCTAAAGCATACACTTTAGGCATAAACTACATGCTTTATATACCAAAAGCATACAGGTCAGTTTGGTGGTTAGAATTGAGTCAAGCAAGAGGTAAAGAGGCCACCAAAATGAAAGTGATGATGGGACTTTTAGACTAATGTTCACATCAATCATGAAGACTTTGACAATTTCCATGGGAGGAAAAAAGACTAACTCATTGCTCTGGTCTAGATCACAGACTTTCAAAACTTTTTAACTACAAGCCATAGTAATAAATATATTTTATGTTATGACTCAGTGCAAATGTGTACATGCATGTACATACACAACTGAAATAAAATTTCACATATTTTCTCTTATCATCCGTAATGCTATTCTATTCTATTTCATTTAAAAATGTCACTAGTTCCATTTATTCTGGCATCTAGTATTACTGTTAAAAGTCTAGAAAGCTTATTATTTTATTTATCTTTAAAAAATTGAATGAGGCTTGAAACTTCTAATCCAATTCTAAGAATTTAAAGAAATATTATGTTGTAAAAAAAATACAGTATTACTATCTAAAGTACAGATTTTGTTTAAATTTCACAAAATTTAATGCTGCTGCTGCTGCTGCTGGTGCTGCTAAGTCGCTTCAGTCATGGCTGACTCTGTGCAACACCATAGACGGCAGCCCACCAGGCTCCCCCATCCCTGGGATTCTCCAGGCAAAAACACTGGAGTGGGTTGCCATTTCCTTCTCCAATGCATGAAAGTGAAAAGTGAAGTCGCTCAGTTGTGTCCGACCCTCAGCAACCCCATGGATTACAGCCTACCAGGCTCCTCCATCCATGGGATTTTCCAGGCAAGAGGACTGGAGTGGGAATTTAATGCTAGTACCCATTATTTGCTTTCATAGCTATTCAAGATCCCACATTGTAGTTGCATTGAGCAGCTTCAGCTGCATGCAAAAAATTCTGATAAATTTTCCTTTAATTTTTAGTCTGTTACAAACATTTTCTAATTTTCCTTGTTATGGCTTCTTAAATACACCCATCATTTAAAAGTGGATATTTAGCTTCCAAATACATGGAGTTTTTAAAGTATCTTTGCTATTAATTTCTCACGTGTATACGTGTGGCAGATTCATTTTGATGTTTATTTCTAATTTAAATGCTTTCTTCTCTACAATCACCCTTTGTGTTTTTTCAGTCTTTTAACTTTTTTGAGGATTTCAATGACTAAATCAAAGATTTCTCTTGGTACATGTCATATTGCTTTTGAAAATGTGTGGGTTATTTTAAATATCTTTTGATATTGATTTCTAGCATAGTTACACAGTGATAAGAGAACAGACTCTATATGATTTCAATATCTTTAGATGATGAAATTTTTGCACCTTGTTTTATGTCCCTTGATATGTTCTAGTATCTCCTGGTTTATAGTTTATGGAAACTTGAATAGAATTTATATCCTGCTATAGTAAGAAAACTGCATAAATACTAGTTATGTTGAATTGGCCCATAGTGCTCTTCAGGTCTACTATCAAATCTTCTAATCTTCTGTCTATTCATTCCATTAATTTTTGAGAGTTTGATATTGAGACTTCAACTAAAAATCTTATTTACTTAAAAATAATTGTAATATATAATATAACTATATATAATTTTGTGATGTATTTTCCAAGTCTCTTCTAAATGTGTTATCATACTTTCAAAGTTTAATTTTTTTTAATTCCCTGTTCTGCAACATTAAAAAAAAGAAAAATCAATCACAACCTTTGACACTGACTTGTAACCAACTAATGGGTCATACCTGACCTGCCTCTTGAGAAATCTGTAGCAGGTCAGGAAGCAACAGTTAGAACTGGACATGGAACAACAGACTGGTTCCAAATAGAGAAAAGAGTACATCAAGGCTGTATATTGTCACCCTGCTTATTTAACTTATATGCAGAGTACATCATGAGAAACGCTGGGCTGGATGAAGCACAAGCTGGGATCAAGACTGCTGGGAGAAATATCAATAACCTCAGATATGCAGATGACACCACCCTTATGGCAGAAAGTGAAGAGGAACTAAAAAGCCTCTTGATGAAAGTGAAAGAGGAGAGTGAAAAAGTTGACTTAAAGCTCAACATTCAGAAAACAAAGATCATGGCATCTGGTCCCATCACTTCATGGCAAATAGATGGGGAAACAGTGGAAACAGTGTCAGACTTTATTTTTGGGGGGCTCCAAAATCACTGCAGATGGTGACTTCAGCCCTGAAATTAAAAGACACTTACTCCTTGGAATAAAAGTTATGATCAACCTAGACAGCATATTAAAAGGCAGAGACATTACCTTGCCAACAAAGGTCTGTCTAGTCAAGGCTATGATTTTTCCAGTAGTCATGTATCGATGTGAGAGTTGGACTATAAAGAAAGCTGAGTGCTGAAGAATTGATGCTTTTGAACTGTGGTGTTGGAGAAGACTCTTGAGAGTCCCTTGGACTTCAAGGAAATCCAACCAGTCCATCCTAAAGGAGATCAGTCCTGGGTGTTCATTGGAAGGACTGATGTTGAAACTGAAACTCCAATACCTTGGCCACCTGATGCAAAGAGCTGACTCATTGGAAAAGACCCTGATGCTGGGGAAGATTGAAGGAAGGAGAAGAAGGGGATGACAGAGGATGAGATGGTTGGATGGCACCACTGACTTAATGAACACGAGTTTGAGTGAACTCTGGGAGTTTTTGACGGACAGGGAGGCCTAGCTTGCTGCAGTCCATGGGGTCACAGAGTTGTTCACGACTGAACGACTGAACTGAACTGAACTGAATGGGTCATATCCCAGAGTCTGAAACAATATTGACCTAGATTTAGATCTAGTGATTTAGATGTCACTAATTCACATATACCTGCAGGTCATGGGCTTCACTTTACACTTGTTTAGACATCTACCAAATGTTAATCAATTTGACTAGAGCAAATAAACCAAGGCTTGAAGAAAGTATGCCTTTTGAAATCTCTTACAAATGATAGCATCTGAAAAGAGACTCTCTTACCTCCCCTCAGACTACTTCAATAACCTCAGATCTTGTTACTCTGTCACCAAACGTGCCACTGCTAGAGTAATCTGCCTTCTTCTTTCACATTTCTCTACTGCCTAGTCCTAAAAGCCTAAACAATATATTGTAGCTTTCAAGGTCCTCTGTAATTTATCTCGACCCTTTCTATTCAATTTAATCGTACAACTCCTCATGTTCAAGTTAGACTGATTAATCTTACAAACATACTGCTTGTTCCTTCCTCTATAGAGTGCTCATACTGTTGCCTTCGCCTTGAGTTTCTTCCCCTAAATTCTTCACTGATCACAAAAATGCCTACCCTAGCCCATCTACATCAGGATGTACCTTTTCGTCATTACTCTGCTTCACAGTGAATTCCTTTAACACACACACACACACAACCACAGGGTATTTGACTTTATCACTGAGTGCTCTAATTATTTCAACTGTATTAGATTCATCTCCATAATCTAAGATAACATGATTAGTGGAAAGAGTATATATTTTGAAGCCAGACAGACCTAAGATTAAACCTGGAACCTGCCATTTATCAGTCATGCTTCCTTTAGAAAATTACTTCTCTAAATCTTAAACCATATATCTATTAAGCGCCAATAATACTGTCTATTTCATAAGGTTATTCTGAGCATTTCCATAGCACAGCATGTATAAAGGATCTAGTGTAATGCCTAATATGACTAACAACTATTTTCCCTTGTATGTTCTTTTATGGAAAAGGGGTCTTATGTCTTATATAGTATCTAACAGAGGGTTGAGTGTAGAGTAAACACTTACTAAAATATGGTTATTTACTGATCAATCAATTCACTCTGCCCCATTGTACCATAGTCCCCACTTATCTGTGGTTTTGCTTCCTATGGTTTCATTGACCTGCAGTCAACTGTGGTCTGAAAACATTAAATGGAAAACTGCATAAGTAAAAAAATCATAAGTTTTAAAGTATGTGCTGTGATTGCAGCCATGAAATTAAAAGACACTTGCTCCTTGGAAGAAAAGCTATGACAAATCTAGACAGTATATTAAAAGGCAGAGACACTACTTTGCTGACAAAGGTCTGTATAATCAAAGCTATGGTTTTTCCAGTAGTCATGTATGGTTTTGAGAGTTGGATCATAAAGAAGGCTGAACACCGAAGAATTGATGTTTTCAAACTGTGGTGCTGGAAAAGACTCTTGAGAGTCCCTTGGACTGCAGGAGATTAAACTAGTCATTCCTAAAGGAAATTAACCCAGACTATTCATTGCAAGGACTGATGCTGAAGCTGAAGCCCCAGTACTTTGGCCACCTGAAGAGAAGAGGCAACTCATTGGAAAAGACCCTGTTGCTGGGAAAGATGGAAGGCAGGAGGAGAAGGGGATGACAGAGGATGAGATGGTTGGATGGCTCACTGACTCAGTGGACCTGAGTTAGAGCAAATCCTGGAAATGATGAAGGACAGGGAAGCTTGGCATGCTACAGTCCATGGGGTTGCAAAGAGTTGGACACAACTTAGCGACTCAACAAGATGTGCTGTTCTGACTAGTGTGATGAAATCTTGAGATGACTTGCACCATCTCACAAGGGATGTCAATTATCCCTTTGTCCAGTTTCCTAGGTGGCACAGTGGTTAAAAAAAAAAATCCTCCTGCCAGTGCAGGAGACACAAGAGACATGGGTTTAATCCCTGGGTTGAGAAGATTCCCTGGAGAATGAAATGGCACCCCACTCCAGTATTATTGCCTGGAAAATCCCATGGACAGAGGAACCTGGTGCGCTACAGTCCATGGGGTCACATAGAGTCGGACATGACTTAGCAACTCAACAACAACTAGCATATCCTGCCCTTTGGTCACTTTGTAGCCATTCAGGTTATCAAATTGACTGTCATGGTACAACAGTACTTGTGTTCAAGTTAGCTCTATTTTACTTAGTAATGGTCCAAAACCTCAAGGGTAATGATGCTGGCTATTTAGACATGCCAACAAGAAGCTCTAAAGTATGTCCTTTAAGTTAAAAGGTGAAACTTCTTGTCTTATTAAGGAAAGAAAAAAAATCTTATGTTGAGGCTTGCTAAGATCTATAGTATGAAAAAATCATCTATCCATTAAATGTATAAAAGGATAAAGAAATTCATGCTTGGTTTGTTATTGTACCTTACACTACAAAAGTTGCAGCCACAGTGTGTGATGAGTGCTTAAGATGAAAAAGGCATTTAATTTGTACAAGGTTTTAGGAGACAGATCATATTCATGTTACTTTTATATAGTATATTATTGTAATTGTTCTATTTTATTATTAATTATTATTGTTAGTTTCTTATTGTGCCTAACTTTATAAATTTTATCATAGATATGTATGTATAGGAAGAAACATGGTATAGATAGTATTTGGTACTATCTGCAGTTTCAGGCATTTGTTGGGGGTCTTGGAATGTATCCCCCCACAGATAAGGGGGAACTACTGTTTATAACTAAATTTTCCCCAGTCAGTATAACCAACTAAATAATGAAGCAAGAAATCAAGATAAATCTTTATACTTTTTCATTTGGCTTACTTTTGTTGAAAATTAGCAATGAGAGGTTCCCAAAGAAGTTTCGAGAAATAAGTCTAGCATGTAGACATTGAAAAAGCAGGGCTGTCACCTGATCACCTTTTGTGTTGTTATAACTCCTCCTCTACTCTCTTCAGCAGTTTCCTATGTCGTGTTCTCTGCAGACTAAATTGCTCCAAGAGACTCAAGACAGACATACCAATTATTTGGCTGCGATCTTTGTCAGAAAATTTTCATATTGGCACTGGGTGAAAAGCTCCACCATATTAAGTAAAATAGTAACTTTAACACAATCCTATTCTCTCATGGAATAGGCTCATTTCTGAAATTGCTCCAGTCATTATTAAACTCTGGGTATTTTAATAAAAGTCTACAGAAATTTCCTTTGGCCTCAACTACACAAAAGCAAAGCTCTGGTGAATGGAAACTGTCGACTCTTGAAGAACTTGTCTACTGAACTGTGGGAAATGGTGACAGACCCGGGAATAATGTGACCCATTGTTTTCCACAAAGGACAGGTAAAGGAAACAGCACATCACTTACATGAAGGAAAAAATGGTTCTCATTTCATTATGATCTATTGTTCCAAACTGCTTTGGCTCAATTCTCTAGCTTTAGTTATACCATATACAAACAGTTCAATTGCTGTGATGTAAACCTGTTAAGATAACTTATACAGCTCAACTGGATCTGTTATTGTTTTGAATAATAAAAGTAGCTCCAATAGTTTGGTCACCTGATGGGAACAACTGACTCATTGGAAAAGACCCTGATGCTAGAAAGATTGAAGGCAGGAAGAGAAGGGGATAACAGAGGATGAGATGGTTGGATGGCATCACTGACTCAATGGACATGAGTCTGAGCAAGCTCCAGGAGTTGCTGATGGACAGGGAAGCCTGACGTACTACAATCCATAGGGTCTCAAAGAGCTGGACATGAGTGAGCGACTGAACTGAACTGAACAGAACTGTTTTAAAGGTGGATATCAGAACTGCTAGTGGAGGTGATGGAATTCCACTTGAGCTATTTGAAATCCTAAAAGATAATGCTGTGAAAATGCTGCATTCAATATGCCAGCAAATTTGCAAAACTTAGCAGTGGCCACAGGACTGGAAAAGGTCAGGTTTCATTTCAATCTCAAAGAAAGGCAATGCCAAAGAATGCTCAAACTACCACACAATTGTACCCATCTCACACACTAGTAAAGCAATACTCAAAATTCTCCATGCCAGGCTTCAACAGTATGTGAACTGTGAAATTCCAGATGTTCAAGCTGGTTTTAGAAAAGGCAAAGGAACCAGAGTTCAAATTGCCAACACCTGCTGGATCAGCAAAAGAGCAAGAGAGTTCTAGAAAAACATCTACTTCTGCTTTATCGACTATGCCAAAGCCTTTGACTGTGTGGATCACCACAAACTGTGGAAAATTCTTAAAGAGATGAGAATACCAGACTACCTGATCTGCCTCTTGAGAAATCTGTATGCAGGTCAGGAAGCAACAGTTAGAACTGGACATGTAACAACAAACTGGTTCCAAATAGGAAAAGGAGTACATCAAGGCTGTATATTGTCACCCTGCTTATTTAACTTATATGCAGAGTATATCATGAGAAATGCTGGGCTGGATGAAACACAAGCTGGAATCAAGATTGCCAGGAGAAATTTCAATCACCTCAGATATGCAGATGACACCACCCTTATGGCAGAAAGTGAAGAAGAACTAAAGAGCCTCTTGTTGAAATTGAAAGAGAAAAGTGAAAAAGTTGGCTTAAAGCTCAACATTCAGAAAACTAAGATCATGACATCTGGTCCCATCACTTCATGGCAGACAGATGGGGAAATGTCAAAACAGTGTCAGACTTTATTTTTGGGGGCTCCAAAATCACTGCCGATGGTGATTGCAGCCATGAAATTAAAAGACACTTACTCCTTGGAATAAAAGTTTTGGCCAACCTAGACAGAATATTAAAAAGCACAGACATTACTTTGCCAACAAAGGCCTGTCTAGTCAAGGCTATTTTTTTCTAGTAGTCATGTATGGATGTGAGATTTGGACTCTAAAGAAAGCTGGGCACCGAAGAATTGATGCTTTTGAACTGTGGTTTTGGAGAAGACTCTTGAGAGTCCATTGGACTGCAAGGAGATCCAACCCATCCATCCTAAAGGAAATAAGTCCTGGATATTCATTGGAAGGACTAATGTTGAAGCTGAAGCTCCTATAGTTTGGTCACCTGATATGAAAAACTGACTCATTGGAAAAGATGCTGATGCTGGGAAAGATTGAAGATGGGAGGAGAAGGGCACGACAGAGGATGAGATGGTTGGAGGGCATCACTGAGTCAATGGACATGAGTTTGAGTAAACTCTTGGATTTGCTGATGGACAGGGAGGCCTGGTGCTGCAGTCCATGGGGTTGCAAAGAGTCGGACATGACTAAGTGACTGAACTGAACTGAATGTATTAATGAACACAATGGATGTTAACATCAAGTGAGTCACTTCAACCCTCTAGATTCTTGTGCTCTTCAATCAAATGAGAGTTTTAGAGTGAAATTTCTTCCAGTGTCATCAACCTATAGCTTATACCTTAAACTTCTACTGAATCAGCTCAAGCCTCCTTAGTACAATCTCAGGAAAATTATGTATTTAGTAAATTCTTACTTATGTCCTCTAATTTGGAACTAGAAGGACCTGCATTCATTAATGATTCTTCTGTGCTAGGGAGACTTTTTATGCAATATCACTTTTAATCCTCATAATAATCTTATAAAGAATACATTATTATTCCCACTTTACAGATGGGAGTAACTGAGGCTCAAAAAAGCTAGGTGCCTTGTTCAGGTTCATTTAGCTGGCAGAGGGTAGGACAAGGATTTAAACTCTACTCTGTCTGGCAAATCCTGTGCCCACTACAATAAACTACCGTTTACCTATTAAGGTTAAAAAATGATAGGTTTAACAAAAAGAAAAAGACAGTACAAATCCCTAATTACAGTAACTTAATTTGGGTGGAAATGACTGAGAGTCTGTGATGAAGGCACACTATTTTGTAGCCAGCCCCCACCACACACACAGACATAGATTATCTTTCACAGAATTCCCTCTTTAAGAATAGTACTTTCACCACAATCCCAAGATGCATGCTAAAACAAGCATGATATGATCACCATTTTCCCCTAGTCTCTGTAGTCATTAATATATAGTCATAGGTTAGGATATAAGAATTCGAACTGGAAGTAAATAAAAGGGGAATGGCTCCCCCCAGTATATGCTCGAAACAATATTCACGGTTGTGTTGTGTGTTAGTCACTCAGTAGTGTCCAAGTCTTTGTGACCCCATGGATTGTAGTCCGTCAAGCTTCTCTGTCCACAGAATTCTCCAGGTAAGAATACTGAAGTGGGTAGCCAGCCATTCCCTTATTCATTAGATGCCATGAAATGTGAGAACCACGTCAAAATTAATCACGTGACAAAGAGTAGATAGATTAACCACAATTTTCAGGGTTACATAGGTGCAGGCATTTGTCAAAACTCATTAACAGGTATATTTTATTCAATATAAACTATCACAAAGTTAATGTCAAAATAAATGAATGTAAAAAAAACTACTTAGACATTATTTAAATAAAAAGTAAATACAAAAATAGGTGCTGCCTTAAGCAAAGTTGAAGAATTGAATGGAAGTATATGGAAGAAAATTAGAAAATGATGTTTTAATTTACAAAAGTAAATAGCAAACTACTCAGGTTATTTAAAGTAAGGTTTAATTTACCCCAATTTGATTTACACAGCACTTTTCAGGTGCCTGTTGTATCTTGTAATGAGAGAAGAATACTTAATAGTCTGCCAGAAATTGAGAAATCAGTCAGTGACACTAGAAATTGCCTCTTGACTCACAGTCATGGAATATACAGCCAGGTTGCTTAGTGTATTGAGCAGAAGACAGAGAAGGAGAACAGGGGAAAATGGTGTCTTTTCCTTTTCAAAGCTTAATGTCTAGTGAATATGTCCAACAAAAGAGTGCCTATAAAATCCAAAATGACCTAACTCCTTAATGACCCCTCATTTTCTTGGCTTCCTCCAACATAATTCACCAACTCTGTCCAATGTCTAGGCATTTCCTCTCTTCTAGGCTTCCATAGAACCCTTGGCAGACTTTTATCAGATATTTAGTCCACTGTTGTTGTTCAGGAACTAAGTCATGTCCGACTCCTTGTGACCTCATGGATTGCGGCACACTAGGCTTCCCTGTCCCTCATTATCTCCCAGAGTTTGCTCAAACTCATGTCAATTGGGTCAGTGATGCTATCTAACCATCTCATCCTCTGCTGCCGTCTTTTTTTGCCTTCAATCTTTCTAAGAATCAGGGTCTTTTCCAAAGAGTTGGCTCTTCATATCAGGTGGCCAAAGTATTGAAGCTTCAGCTTCAGCACCAGTCCTTCCAATGAATATTCAGGACTGATTTCCTTTAGGTTTGACTGGTTTGATCTCCTTGCAGTCCAAGGGACTCTCAAGAGTCTTCTCCAGCACCATAGTTTGAGAGAATCAATTCTTCAGCATTCAGCCTTCTTTATGGTCCAACTCTCACATCCTTACATGACTACTGGAAAAAACATAGCTTTGACTATACGGACTTTTGTTAGCAAAGTGATGTCTTTGCTTTCTAATACATTGTCTAGGTTTGTCATAGCTTTCCTTCCAAGGAGCAAGAAGGGTCTTTTAATCCCATGGCTGCAGTCTCCATCCACAGTGATTCTGGAGCCCAAGAAAATAAAATCTGTCACTGTTTCCACTTTTCTACCATATATCTGCCATGAAGTGATAGGACTGGATGCCATGATCTTAGTTTTTTGAATGTTGAGTTTTAAGCCAACTTTTTCACTCTTTTTGTTCACTCTCATCATAATCCCATGAACTGTTACATGTTACACTGTTACACTCACTATAACTACCTGCAAATTTTGTGAATCTCTCCCCAACTAGATTGTGAGATTCTTGAAGATAAGCACAATAATTTATTTATCTCTGAATCTCCTTCATCTATCATGACACCTGGCACATAGTAGGATATAGGAAAACCTGTGATTGAATAAACTTTGTCATACCTGGACCTCTCACTGACCTAGAGAGATGGTATGGGGAGGGAGGTGGGAGGGGGGTTCAGGATTGGGAACACGTGTACACCCATGGCAGATTCATGTTGATGTATGGCAAAACCAATACAGTATTGTAAAGTAAAATAAAGAAAAAAAATAAAAATAAAGAAAAAAGGAACCACAATTCATTCAGCTGAACAAGCAAGAAGCCTAAGCATTACTTAAGAGACACCCGTTTATTGTTCTAATACTCCATATCTAATCCATCACCAAGTTCTGTTGATTTTATGTTCTAACTAGCCCCTCAAGTCTTTACTTCTCTCCATAGGCACGACTTCCAACCTAGTCCAAGTTATGATCACCTCTAGCCTCGACTAGAGCAATCCCATCTATTCTGGCTCCCCTCCAATCCATTCTCTATACTGAAATCATTTGGTGGGAGGCATTGCACTTAAAGATTGACACTAAAGAGGCAATCCTTAGTGTGCCATAAAGGCCCCAGATTGTCTGCTCCCTAACTACTACTTTAGCCTTAGCTTGTTATAGTGTCTTCCTCCCTCACTTCACTCCAGCCAGCTGCATTCTAACTTATTTTAACCACTGATACTTACCTTGATCTCTCTACAGAACACACCTGCATATGCCGATGCTTTTGCCAGAAAAACCCTTTCTTTCTTATCCTAGCTAATGCCCATTTACATTCTGTATCCCTGCTTAACCTTTATCTCCTCTAAGAAGTCATTCCTGCCCTCTCTGACTAGCTCACATCCCACTAATACATGCTCTTTTAGCACACGTACCTCTTTCCTTCATACCAGTTTCACGATAAAAGCTTTATACTTCTTTCGTTTGTGTAAGGTGAGTTTCTCCCACTAGATATGAAGCTCTTAAAGGTAATAACTGTGAATGACTTTGCTCCCCACTGCATTCCCAGAGCTTTGCACTGTTGTATAGTAGGATTCCAAATATATTTTTAAATAAATAAAAAAACACAGCTATTCAGAAACAACAACAAACTAATGAATACATACTTTTAGGAATTTCTATCACTTATTCAACAAATATTCTTTCATCACTCTGTGTCAAGCACCATGCTACAGAGATAGAAATGCAAAAGGGCAAGATAGACAGCTCCTATTCTGAGGGAACTTACTGGCTAGTTTAATGAGAGGGTTATTTTTCTAACAATTTTATTTATAAAGTTGTATTTTTTGTTTTTTCAATTAATTTATTTTAATTGAAGGCTAATTACAATATTGTGGTGAAAGAAAAACACCAATACAGTATATTGACACATATATATGGAATTTAGAAAGATGGTAATGACGACCCTGTATGTGAGACAGCAAAAGAGACAAAGATATAAACAACAGACTTTTGGACTCTGTGGGAGAAGGCGAGGGTGGGATGATTTGAGAGAATAGCATTGAAACATGTATATTACCACATGTGAAATGGATCACCAGTCCAAGTTTGATGCATAAAGTTGTATTGTCTATAACTCAGCTAAATTACTGATTTTATTGAGTAGGTTATTTGAAATTTCTGACTTTTAATGTATTATTAGACGCTGCTGTGTTCTACACTGTGTCAAGATTTTTTTCTGCTCTTCAGCTGATTCCATCTGCCCAAATACTATACGCAAGGGTGTGTGGGGGTGCATGCACTCTCAGGTGCTCAGTCGTGTTCGACTCTTTGCAACCCCATGGACAATAGCCCACCACACCCCTGTGTTTGTAGGATTCTTCAGGCAAGAATATTGGAGTGGGTAACCATTTCCTTCTCCAGGTGATCTTCCTAACCCAGGGATTCAACCCAGGCAGATTCTTTACCATCTGAGCCGCCGGGGACAACTCCTTTGCAGCCTCTTAAGTGAGTTAGTGATAGTAATAGTAGTATCAGTGGTAGTACTTGTACTAGTAGTAATGGTCACAGGATCAGTAAATAATAATCATGACAATAGCAATGATAGAAATAGGTATCATTTACTCTGTTATCTCAAATTCTCCCAAGAATTCTGCAAGGTAAAGGTATCCAAATAGATGTAGAAATGCAGTCTTAGAGAAGTACAATAACTTGTCCAGGCTCACTCAGCAAGTTACTGGTAAAGAAAGAATTTGAAACCAAATCTTTCTGACTTTAAATCCTATGCTCTTTCCACTCACCGTACTTTCTCTAGAGCAAGGGAGACTGCCGGGGGTGATTTTCTCAATTCTGCTTCCTGGTATTTCCCTGCTAATAGACTGCAATGTTCATGAGATAGTTCATGAGGTGATTTTGGAGTGCACATAATCCCTAAGGAAGGAAGGGTGCATGTTTTCAGGATCAAACAATCTTTAGAGTACAAAACTGATTTGTGTACGAACCAAAAAGGGACAAACATGGAGTTTGTTAGGACTACTTTGAAAATTATCCTCTTGTAGCATACATTCTGAGAGTTAGTGAAGAATGTAAGCTAATGGCTTCTGGAAAATGTCAAAAACCCATATATTCCAGTTTTGCTTGAATAACTTTTATAAACCAGATCAGAAGAAACTCTCTGAAGACTTTACATCAATCTGACTTAAATATTTCAATTATAATGAAGATATCGATTAAACTGGGCATAAAAAAGCCTCTGAGGCAAGACTTAAGACTAAGTTAGGAAGGTCCTCTGGAGCAGCAGAAAGCGGTAGAAAGAAGCATTTTATTAGAGTAAGTCTCAGCTTATCTACTCCCAAACTATGTCTTTAGGGTACATAAATTAACATCTCTGGGTTCTGCCACCTCATATAAAAAGATGAGGGGATCAGATCATATTCTTATTGAAGTCACTTCTAGCTTTTATCCCCTCCTGAAGCTACTTCTACTTCATAAATGTTACTGGGTAAATCAAAAGTCTGTGCAGCTAGAATTCCAAGTGAGTAGAAATCAGTCAAACAGCTGAAAAAGAAGCCTCCAAGAATGAAAGAATATGTAGTTTATGGGGCAGTATAAGTGCATGCTGTCTCTTGTAGAACTCTAAAGAAGTTATGTTGGCTATCTCTGCCATATCTTTCAGTCCTCCCAATCCCCAGATTGACATGGGCCAGTTGGTATTATGTACCTGCATGCTCCCAATAACCAATGTAACAGCAATTAGTATAGTGTCTTTCCAGAGAAGAGATACTCAGAAAAACCTTCTTTAAATTGAGCTAAAATGAGGAAATACAAGAAGGAAAGGTGTGCACACTAGAAAGCACAAAGGAAGGCAAGCTTTCTAGGTTCCAAAAGGCACAGGCTAATGAGCAGGGGTTATGTAGGACTGTGAGGGATTTTAGTTTGGAAACAGGTACCTATTATCCAAATGCTGGACCCTGTTTATCAGTGAGGCAAAAATCATAGCTCCTCCATTGTGCATACTCACAAACAGTCCAAGAATAGGAGTTATTGTCTCTGGCACTGAAGGTCCTCTAGTAATCAACTCAACTTTATCAAACCTTTACTTCCCACTGTTCTCTACGGCAGTCTCCTGGCTTCAACTGCTCATTCAACTTGAGAATGTATGGATGATAGGCTTAGAAAGTAGAGAAATTGGCCTTTAATTCCAGATTATTCCCTTAATAGCTGTATGACCTTGGGAAACTTCCTTAACCTCAGAGTTTTTATTTCCGTTGTTGTTGCTGTTCAGCCGTTAAGTCCTGTCTGGCTCTTTGCGACCCGTTAGACTGTAGCCCACCAGGTTCCTCTGTCCATGGATTTCCAAGGCAAGAATACTGCTGTGGGTTGCCATTTCTTACTCGAGGGGATCTTCTCGACCCAAGGACTGAACCTGAGTCTCCTACGTTAGCAGGCAGATTCTTCACCACTGAGTCACCAGGGAAGCCCATTTGATTTCCTTACCAATAAAATAATAACATCTACTTCACAGGGCTTCTGTGACATTATCATCCAATGAAGTGATGAAAATTATATCATAATAGCTATCATTTATTATGAATCAACTATATACCAGGTTCTATGCTCCTTTCATTGTACTGCACTTAGGGAATTATCGTCCTGTTGGAAGTAAACATGAAACTAAGAATTCAGAGCAAGATATCAAAAAGTTATAAAGGTAGTTGCTGGTCTAGGCAGGCAGTCATGTTCAGAATGGCCAACAAGCTTAAGAGTCAATTTTTTTGGTTGTTCTTTTCTATCCTTATTTATTTTTTATTTAAATTTATTTATATATAATAAATAGTGACCATAGTTATTACAGAACTAGTTATATTCTGCTAGCTCTGAAGGATTCAAATGTCATCTAAATATAGGATGTCATCCCTATATATCAGCAAAAACACAAGTACAAACATCATGCTTGATATTTAACAATTTGATGAGGTCTGGAAAAACCATGACAAGTAACTTTTTTACCCTGTCCTGATTCTGGAGAAAATATGTAACATAGGGCCTAGGAGCTGCAGTTTTCATTAATCTTCTATCATCACCATCAGTTGCCCCACACAATTTAGTACTTCATTGTATTCTACCCTATATACCAAGTAGACAGCTCAAAAATGTATATATATCTCTCAGATATCTCCTTGAATGCAGAATTTACATATCTAACTGCCTACTCCACATCTCCACCAGATGTCTAATGGGTATCTCAAATAAAAGATGGCTGAAAGAGAACAGGAACACAACAAGGCTGTGCAACATCACCCTGCTTATTTAACTTAGATGATGAGTGCATCATGTGAAATGCTAGGCTGCATGAATACCAAGCTGGAATCAAGATTGCCAGGAGAAACATCAACAACCTCAGATATGCAGATGATACCACGCTAGTGGCAAGAAGTGAAGAGGAACTAAAGAGTCTCTTGATGACGGTAAAAGACAAGACTG